>NC_057796.1:395931474-396110282 GCF_018294505.1 Triticum aestivum
CCAACGGGCTACTTTCTCCGCTTCTTCCTGCTCCTCAGGAAGCTCCCCTGTTTGGAGGAATTGAACGGTATGTTGCGCCCATGCCGAAGCCTGGGGCTCAACGGCAAGTACCAAAGGCATCTCTTCCGCCATGGGAGCGGCTGTCTCTACGGCCAGGGCTTGACTCCCTGCCGGAGCCAGTTGCTCTTGGGCAGGCCCAGCGTCCGTGGCAGCACCCTTGCCGGCAGCCCCAGGGGGCTCAGTAGGAAAGTACTTGCCGGGACCTGACTTCCTCCGCTTGTTCTGCCCCGTTGATGGCTCGACGGATGGTTGAGTTAACCAGAGCAAAAAGGTACCTGGTTCCACAGGTAGCTTGAAATGCAGCACGCTTTGACAGGTAATCGGCGATGTCGTTCTCCATTCGGGGGACGTGCTCCGCTTGGATACCGTCAAAGTGTTCCTCCAGCTTCCTCACCTCATCTACGTAGGACTCCATCAATGGGCTCTGGTAATCCTTGTTGACCTGCCTAACAACAAGCTGCGAGTCACCCCTGGCGATGAGCTTCTTAACCCTGAGGCATGCCGCGATCCTGAGACCGGCGAGCAATCCCTCGTACCCAGCAGTGTTGTTGGTGGAAATCTCCCTGGGGAAGTGCATCTGGATCACGTACTTGAGGTGCTCTCCGGTGGGCGCGACGAGCAGCACACCGGCACCGGCGCCTTGTAGCGAGAAAGCCCCATCAAAGTACATGATCCAGTCGTGGTCTGCTTCCTTGCCGGGGAGAGTGGTCTCCTGGATTTCTTCGTCAGGCGTTGAGGTCCATTCTGCAATGAACTCCGCCAAGACTCTGCTTTGGATTGTCGAGCTACTTTCAAACTTCAAACCGAAACTTGATAACTCCAAGGCCCATTCCACAATCCTTCCGGTTGCATCTAGGTCATGCAGTATCCGTTGCAACGGGAGGCGGGTGACGACAGTGATCTCGTGGGCTTGGAAGTAATGACGCAGCTTCCTCGAGGCCATAAGGAGGCCGAAGAGCAATTTCTGCACACCGGAGTACCTCGATCTAGCTCCCTGGAACAGGGAGCTGACAAAGTAAACCGGGTGCTGCATGATCTTCTTCTTCTGCACCACCTCACTCGACCGCGCGGGCACTGCCTTGGTGGCATCAGACTCTGCCGAGGGCCTCGCCTTGCCGGCACCAGGCCCTGCCGGGGGAATCTTTAGTTTGCCATCCGCTGGTTCTGCCACCATCACTGCCTCCTCGTCGACCTCCCTCTGTGCCACCAGTGCGGCGCTGACCACTTGATTCGTCGCCGCCAGATACAGCAGCAACGACTCTTGTGGTTTAGGCGCAACCAGTATTGGCATGGAGGAAAGGTATTTCTTCAGATCCTGCAATGCTGCCTCGGCTTCTGGGGTCCACTCCATTGGGCCTGCCTTCTTCAAGATTTTGAAGAAAGGAAGGGCGCGCCGGCGGACTTGGAGATGAATCGGCTCATGGCAGCGACGCAGCCGGTGAGCCGACGCACATCCTTGATCCGCTTGGGTGCCTCAATCTGCTCAATAGCCTTGATTTTGTCTGGATTTGCCTTGATCCCGCGCTGCGACACAAAGAACCCGAGAAGCTTGCCGGACGGAACGCCGAAGACACACTTCTCAGGGTTCAGCTTGAGGTTGATCTTGCACAGGTTGGTAAATGTCTCTTCCAGATCTTGCACAAGAGTTGCCCCGTCTTTGGTCTTGACCACTATGTCATCCATGCATGCTTCCATATTTCTATGGAGCTGGGGTTCAAAACCAATTTGGACTACTCTTGCAAACGTCGAGCCAGCACTCTTCAACCCGAAAGGCACCCGCAAAAAGCAATACATACCACATGGGGTGATGAATGTTGTCTTCTCTTCATCCTCTCTTGTCATGAAGATTTGGTGGTAGCCCGAGTAGGCATCGAGGAATGATAACAGATCACACCCGGCTGTGGAGTCAACAATCTGGTCGATGCACGGCAACGGGAAGGGGTCCTTAGGACAAGCCTTAATGATATCTATGTAATCAATACACAGCCTCCACTTCCCATTCGCCTTGCGCACCACTACCGGATTGGCCAACCACGTCGGGTGGAGCACTCCTCTCACCAAACCTGCTGCTTCCAACTTCCTGATCTCCTCTGTGATGAACTCCTGCCTCTCCAGAGCCTGTTTTCTGACCTTCTGCTTGACGGGCCGCGCATGAGGACAGACAGCTAGGTGGTGCTCAATCACCTCCCTGGGAACACCGGGGATGTTGGATGCTTGCCACGCAAACACGTCGACATTCGCCCGCAGGAAGGTGACGAGCACGCCTTCCTATTTACTGTCGAGGGTGGAGCCTATGGTGAAGGCCCCTCCCGTGCCATCCTCCCTGACTGACACCTTCTTGGTCTGCGGTGGCTCGGCTCTGGATTTCTTTCTCTTGCCGGTAGAGCTCTCTGGCACCTCCTCGATGGTAGTGTAGCACTCCGAAGAGGCGTGCTTGCCGGAGTGGGTGCGAGAGGTCTTGTCGGGCTTTCTCTTCCCTTCCGGGCCTTCAGCGGCAGGAGCAGGTGCCTTGACGGCAGCTGCTGCAACTGCTTCCCGGTAGAGTTGGTCGACGCAGATCAACGCGTCCTTCTTGCTGAAGGGGACAGAGATGATGGTCAACGGCCCGGGCATCTTTAGCATGTTGTAGGCGTAGTGTGATGCTGCCATGAACTTGGCTAGTGCCGGGCGGCCGAGGATCCCGTTGTAGGGCAAGGGGATCTCGGCCACATCGAAGGTGATCCTCTCCGTCCTGTAGTTCAACTCTCCTCCAAACGTCACGGGCAGTGTGACCTTCCCCTTCGGCTGGCTCCTCCCCGGATTGACCCCTTGAAACGTGCCCGTTTCCTCGAGGTCTCCATCAGGAATTTGCAGCCTTTGATCACGACAGGCGAGATCAAGTTCAGGCCGGCCCCGCCGTCAACCAACATCTTGTTCACCTTGAGGTTGCGTATCGTTGGTGAGACCAACAATGGCAAACACCCGACCACGGTTGTGCGGTCAGGGTGGTCCTCGGCGTCAAAGATGAGGGGCGTGCTGGACCACTTTAGCGGCTTTTGAGCGTCGAACGACGGCTCCGCTGCCGTAATCTCACGCGCCCACTACTTGAGCTAGCGGTGAGAAGTATGCAGCGAGGCACCACCATCGATGCACATGGCCTCCGTAGCCTTCTGGAACTCTTGCTCACCGGACTCGTCGTCCTCATCGTGATCATCGTCTTCTTGTTTCTTGTCACGGCCCCGAGCAGGCCTCTCTTGCTGGTTGTCCTTGTCGGGGCGGCTTCCTTGGCCGCCACGCTTCTTGTCGGATCCCTCGGCACCGTCCTGACCTTTCTCCTTGTCCTGCCTTTCGTACTCAGCCTTTTGCTTTTCAGCAAGCAGCTCGACTTGTCGGCAGTTCTGGAGGTCGTGGCCCTTGGTGCGGTGGATCTTGCAGTACTGCTTGCCAGAGCCCCCTGGCTTGTCGGCAGCTGCTAACGCCTGGCAAGCGGCGCACCCGGCAACCTCCTTGCCGAGGCCGTCTGCCTTGACCTTTTTGGCAGCGCCGGCGTCGTCAGACCCCTCGACGGCAAGTACAGCCTTGCCCTTGCGTTTCCTGTTGCGACACCGGCCCTTCTTCGTCGTGGTGGCGGCGTCTTCGTCGGTAGAGTCGGTTTCCGCACTGGCATCTCCGCCGGGGTACTTCCTTCCCTCTTCAGCCCGGGCGCATCTATCGGCCAGAACGTAGAGCTCGGCCACATCCTTAACCTTGGTCATCGCCAGCTCTTCACGCATCTTGCAGTTGCGCACGTTCTGATGGAACGCACTGATCATAGCGGCAGGAAGAACGTCGGGGATGTTGTACTGCACCCGGCTGAATCTCTGGATGTACTTGCGCAGGGTTTCCCCTTCCTTCTGGGGAATGATATGCAGATCACTGGCCTGGCCATGAGCTTGGTGGCCTCCTATGAAGGCGCCAACGAACTCATGGCACAGATCCGACCAAGAAGAAATGGAATCCGCCGCCAAGTGCATCAACCAAGACATAACATTGGGCTTCAGTGCCAGTGGGAAATAATTGGCAAGCACCTTGTCGTCGCGAGCTCCGGCAGCCTGCATCGCAACGGTGTAGATGCTGAGGAGCTCGGACGGATGGGTCTTGCCAGTGTACTTCTCGCCGACGTCAGGCTTGAACGTGCGGTGGGACGGCCACTGGAACTGCCGCAGCTCACGGGTAAAGGCCGGGCAGCCCACCTCGTAAGGTAGGTTGCGGGAGCCCCCCGGTGTTGGGCGGTCCATAGCGGGTCCCGCCCGCTTGTCCGACTGGTGGCGTGTATCGCGCCGGCGCGCGATGGTGGTCCGAGCATCTTCGTGAGCTCGTTCTCGAAGAACTTGGCACTGGTCGCGGAGGGTCCGCGGGTCGGATGACGCTATGGAGATGTTATCACAAGCGTCGTCACAACGGGCCAATGCCCGCGGCAGCTGGCGAGGAGGAGGAGAGTGCACCATGGCTGCAGCTCCCCCGGTCCTCCCAGCGCCAGCACGTGGTGGCTCGGTGGAGCACCGCCCCGAGAGCCCCGCCGGTCGCGGATCATCTTTGTTGGCGACGACGACGAGGCTCCGGATGGTGGCCCTCCACTCGTCGAGCATCTCTGCAGCAGGAGGGAAGTAGAGGAGCAGCTGCGCCCGCCAAAACTTTTGCTGGCGTGGGCGGCGGTGACAGCTGCGTGGATCGCAGCGCGCTTCGACTTCTAACTATGTTAGAAGGAGCTCCGTTACGACCCAGCGGCTGCGTGCCATTTCCGCCAGCACTTCGGCGGGCATGCTGAACCCCTTCATCCCGCGGATGACACACAGGGCTCTTCCCACAGCGGTGCCCAGGGTCACCAGCGTGGTGACACTGCTTGGCGCGCACACCATGGGAAGAGCGCGCAGTGGTCGCCGGTGTGGGCGTCTTGGAGGTTGCTGCGCCGCCCGAAGGTGGCACAATGACACCCCTGGAGGGCCCCGCGCCGCCTGCGGGGGGGCCAGCTCCGTCTTTGGATCTGGCAACGTGCGGCCGGTCGTCTGGCGCGCGAACGATGCCGCTCGCCAGGCTCTAACTGCCAGGGCGATGCTGGTGCTCGCGGACCGCGGCCCGGGTCCTGTCCGCACCGGCACAGGCCGTTCGGCTCCCAACGAGCCGATCGTTGTGGCCGTCTTCTTCTTGGGAGCCATGGCGACGAAGAGCTGCTAGGCTAACTAATAGACCAGATTCTCACAATTGCGCCCCCTACCTGGCGCGCCAAAGATGTCGGTGTGGAACGACACCTATGCGATCACAAGAATCCCTACTACGGTTGCCGGGGCGCGGGGTTGCGAGAAGAGCAGGATTAATAACCAGCACGAGGATCGTTTACCCAAGTTCGGGCCGCGAGGATGCGTAAAACCCTAGTCCTGCTTTGGTGGGTGTATTTCAGAGAGTTCTTGAGCTCTCGAACTAGCTGTGGTGAGTGTGTGGTTCGAAAGAGCCGAATCCTTCTCCAGTATGCCATGGGCCTTCTTTTATAGTCGAAAGGGGCTGCCACAGTGGCACATAGGAGGTGGAAAGGCGCATAGTGCTATGAGCTTATCGCTCGTATTACAGGACAAGTCGCATTTAATGCGCCGCTGAGGTGTCCCCTAGCTTTATCGGGGATGGGGGCGAGGCCCGCCCCGTCCGTCGCCGCTCCTCCTTGCTTCGACACGCGCCCTGGCCAGCGATTCATGCGGCGCCATGTAGGCAGGCAGGCAGCTGAGGTGGGCGGTGGTAGGGTCTTCACGAAGATCTGCATGCCGCCACATAGGCGCTTGATGAGTTGGCCCGAGAGCTGCATGTTGCTACGCAGGTGCCTGCCCTGCTGGTTGGGTTGGCAGCTGCATGCGAACGGCGGTGGAAACTTGGTTGGTGCGGGTCTGACAGTGGCCCCGCTGGCGTCCTTGGTGAGAGCTTTGCCGGGTGGCCCGGCAAGAGTCTCGCTGTGGCGCGCTGTCGTCCCCGGCAAGGATCTTGCCGGGGATCTTGTGGTTCCCCTCGGCAAGGATCTTGCCGAGGATCGCTGTCTTCTAATCCTCATCTGATCTTGAATATTCCTTGTCTTCACAAAGATCTGCATGCCACCACAGAGGTGCCTCCCGAGCCCTGGCCCAACGTGGTTGATGGTGTTTGGGGACGTGGGCTCAAGGGTGGGTCGCTCTGTTTGTGTTTTGGGCGTGCTGCCCCGGCAAGGGTCTTGCCGGGGCCACTGAGGCCGCCCTCGGCAAGGGTCTTGCCGGGGGAAACTGCTCCGCCCATCTGCTTCTTTGCGTCCTTGGTCTTGGCGTTGCTCTGGCTGTCTTGGGCTTTGGTTTTACCTTGGTTCACCTCCCCTGTTCTGCTTGGTGTGACCGTGGGCGCGGCTCCGACTGCCCGTGCACACGTAAAGGGGTACAAAGGTGCGCCCCTTCTTTTGTACACCGACAGCCGCCTCCCCCCTTCCTAGTCCAATTCAGACCAGAGGGGGAGGGGGCGCACGGCATGCCCTGGCCGGCCCCCCTCTCTCTCCACTAGGGCCCAACTAGGCCCATTAACCCCCGGGAGGTTCCGGTAACCCCTCTAGCACTGCGGTAAAATCCTGATTTCACCCGAAACTCTTCCGACGTCCAAATATAGGCTTCCAATATATCAATCTTTATGTCTCGACCATTTCGAGACTCCTCGTCATGTCCGTGATCATATCCGGGACTCCAAACTACCTTCGGTACATCAAAACATATAAACTCATAATATTGATCGTCACAGAACTTTAAGCATGCGGACCCTACGAGTTCGAGAACTATGTAGACATGACAGAGACACGTCTACGGTCAATAACCAATAGCAGAACCAGGATGCTCATATTGGTTCCTACATATTCTACAAAGATCTTTATCGGTCAAACCGCATAACAACATACGTTGTTCCCTTTGTCATCGATATGTTACTTGCCCGAGATTCGATCGTTGGTATCTCAATACCTAGCTCAATCTCATTACCGGCAAGTCTCTTTACTCGTTCTGTAATGCATCATCCCGCAACTAGCTCATTAGTCACATTGCTTGCAAGGCTTATAGTGATGTACATTACCGAGAGGGGCCAGAGATACCTCTCCGACAATCGGAGTGACAAATTCTAATCTCGATCTATGCCAACTCAACAAGTACCATCGGAGACACCTGTAGAGCACCTTTATAATCACCCAGTTACGTTGTGACGTTTGGTAGCACACAAAGTGTTCCTGCGGTAATCGGGAGTTGCATAATCTCATAGTCATAGGAACATGTATAAGTCATGAAGAAAGCAATAGCAGTAAACTAAACGATCAATTGCTAAGCTAACGGAATGGGTCAAGTCAATCACATCATTCTCCTAATGAAGTGATCCCGTTAATCAAATGACAACTCATGTCTATGGCTAGGAAACTCAACCATCTTTGATTAACGAGCTAGTCAAGTAGATGCATACTAGTGACACTATGTTTGTCTATGTATTCACACATGTATTATGTTTCCGGTTAATACAATTCTAGCATGAATAATAAACATTTATCATGATATGAGGAAATAAATAAATAACTTTATTATTACCTCTAGGGCATATTTCCTTCACGAGCGTGAATCATATAGTAGATATGATCAACATAGTGATGTTCACCATTGAAAACTACTCCATATCACGGGATGACCGGACATGGTTTAGTTGATATGGATCACGTGATCACTTAGATGATTAGAGGGATGTCTATCTAAGTGGGAGTTCTTAAGTAATATGATTAATTGAACTTTAATTTATCATGAACTTAGTACCTGATAGTATTTTGCATGTCTATGTTCTTGTAGATAAATGGCCTGTGTTGTCGTTTCGTTGAATTTTAATGCGTTCCTAGAGAAAGCTAAGTTGAAAGATGATGGTAGCAATTACACGGACTGGGTCCATAACTTGAGGATTATCCTCATTGCTGCACAGAGGAATTACGTCCTGGAAGCACCGCTGGGTGCCAAACCCGCTACAGGAGCAACGCCAGATGTTGTGAACACCTGACAGAGCAAAGATGATGACTACTCGATAGTTCAGTGTGCCATGCTTTACGGCTTAGAACCGGGACTTCAATGATGTTTTGAACGTCATGGAGCATATGAGATGTTCCAGAAGTTGAAGTTAATATTTCAAGCAAATGCTCGGATTGAGAGATATGAAGTCTCCAATAAGTTCTACAGCTGCAAAATGGAGGATAATAGTTCTGTCAGTGAGCATATACTCAGTATGTCTGGGTACCACAATCACTTGACTCAGCTAGGAGTTAATCTTCCAGTTGATAGTGTCATTGACAGAGTTCTTCAATCACTGCCACCAAGCTACAAAAGCTTCGTGATGAACTATAATATGCAAGGGATGGATAAGACGATTCCCGAGCTCTTCGCAATGCTAAAGGCTGCGGAGGTAGAAATCAAGAAGGAGCATCAAGTGTTGATGGTCAATAATACCACCAGTTTCAAGAAGAATGGCAAAGGGAAGAAGGGGAACTTCAAGAAGAACGGCAAACAAGTTGTTGCTTAAGTGAACAAGCCCAAGTCTGGACCTAAGCCTGAGACTGAGTGCTTCTACTGCAAAGGGACTGGTCACTGGAAGCGGAACTGCCCCAAGTATTTGGCGGAAAAGAAGGATGGCAAAGTGAAAGGTATATTTGATATACATGTTATTGATGTGTATCTTACTAATGCTCGCAGTAGCGCCTGGGTATTTGATACTGGTTCTGTTGCTAATATTTGCAACTCGAAACAGGGGCTATGGATTAAGCGAAGATTGGCTAGGGATGAGGTGACGATGCGCGTGGGAAATGGTTCCAAAGTCGATGTGATCGCCGTCGGCACGTTACCTCTACATCTACCTTCGGGATTAGTTTTAGACCTGAATAATTGTTATTTGGTGCCAGCATTAAACATGAACATTATATCTGGATCTTGTTTGATGCAAGATGATTATTCATTTAAATCAGAGAATAATGGTTGTTATATTTATATGAATATTATCTTTTATGGTCATGCACCCTTGATGAGTGGTCTATTTTTACTAAATCTCGATAGTAGTGATACACATATTCATAGTATTTGAAGCCAAAAGATATAAGTTTAATAATGATAGTGCAACTTATTTGTGGCACTACCGTTTAGGTCATATTGGTGTAAAACGCATGAAGAAACTCCATGCCGATGGGATTTTGGAATCACTTGGTTATGAATCACTTGATGCTTGCGAACCATGCCTCGTCGGCAAGATGACTAAGACTCCGTTCTCCGGAACAATGGAGCGAGCAACAGACTTGTTGGAAATAATACATACTAATGTATGCGGTCCGATGAGTGTTGATGCTCGCGGCGGGTATTGTTATTTTCTAACCTTCACAGATGATTTGAGCAGATATGGGTATATCTACTTAATGAAACATAAGTTTGAAACATTTGAAAAGTTCAAAGAATTTCAGAGTGAAATGGTAAATCATCATAACAAGAAAATAAAGTTTCTACGATCTGACCGTGGAGGAGAATATTTGAGTTACGAGTTTGGTCTTCATTTGAAACAATGCGGAATAGTTTCGCAACTCACGCCACCCGGAACACCACAGCGTAATGGTGTGTCCGAACGTCGTAATCGTACTTTATTAGATATGGTGCGATCTATGATGTCTCTTACTGATTTACCGCTATCGTTTTGGGGTTATGCTTTAGAGACGGCTGCATTCACGTTAAATAGGGCACCATCTAAATCCATTGAGACGACACCATATGAACTGTGGTTTGGCAAGAAACCCAAGTTATCGTTTCTTAAAGTTTGGGGCTACGATGCTTATGTGAAAAAGCTTCAACCTGATAAGCTCGAACCCAAATCGACGAATTGTGTCTTCATAGGATACCCAAAGGAGACTGTTGGGTACACCTTCTATCATAGATCCGAAGGCAAGATATTCGTTGCTAAGAATGGATCCTTTCTAGAGAAGGAGTTTCTCTCGAAAGAAGTGAGTGGGAGGAAAGTAGAACTTGACGAGGTAATAGTACCTACTCCCTTATTGGAAAGTAGTTCATCACAGAAATCAGTTCCAGTAATTCCTACACCAGTAAGTGAGGAAGCTAATGATGATGATCATGAAACTTCTGATCAAGTTACTACCGAATCTCGTAGCTCTACCAGAGTAAGATCCGCACCAGAGTGGTACGATAATCCTGTTCTGGAAGTCATGCTACTTGACCATGACGAACCTACGAACTATGAGGAAGCGATGATGAGCCCAGATTCCGCAAAATGGCTTGAGGCCATGAAATCTGAGATGGGATCCATGTATGAGAACAAAGTGTGGACTTTGGTTGACTTGCCCGATGATCGACAAGCCATAGAGAATAAATGGATCTTCAAGAAGAAGACTGAAGCTGCCGGTAATGTTACTGTCTACAAAGCTTGACTTGTTGCAAAAGGTTTTTGACAAGTTCAAGGAGTTGACTATGATGAGACCTTCTCACCCGCAACGATGCTTAACTCTGTCCGAATCATGTTAGCAATTGCCGCATTTTATGATTATGAAATTTGGCAAATGGATGTCAAAACTGCATTCCTTAATGGATATCTTAAAGAAGAGTTGTATATGATGCAACCAGAAGGATTTGTCGATCCAAAAGGTACTAACAAAGTGTGCAAGCTCCAGCGATCCATTTATGGACTGGTGCAAGCCTCTCAGAGTTGGAATATATGCTTTGATAGTGTGATCAAAGCATATGGTTTTATACAGACTTTTGGAGAAGCCTGTATTTACAAGAAAGTGAGTGGGAGCTCTGTAGCATTTCTGATATTATATGTAGATGACATATTGTTGATTGGAAATGATACTAAATTTATGAATAGCATAAAAGGATACTTGAATAAGATTTTTTCAATGAAAGACCTCGGTGAAGCTGCTTATATATTGGGCATCAAGATCTATAGAGATAGATCAAGACGCTTAATTGCACTTTCACAAAGCACATACCTTGATAAACTTTTGAAGAATTTCAAAATTGATCAAGCAAAGAAAGGGTTCTTGCCTGTGTTACAAGGTGTGAGGTTGAGTCAGACTCAATGCCCGACCACTGCAGAAGATAGATAGAAAATGAAAGTCATTCCCTATGCTTCAGCCATAGGTTCTATCATGTATGCAATGTTGTATACCAGACCTGATGTGTGCCTTGCTATTACTTTAGCAGGGAGGTACCAAAGTAATACAGGAGTGGATCACTGGACAGCGGTCAAGAAAATCCTGAAATACCTGAAAAGGACTAAGGATATGTTTCTCGTTTATGGAGGTGACAAAGAGCTCGTCGTAAACTATTACGTGGATGCAAGCCTTCACACTGATCCGGATGACTCTAAGTCACAAACCGGATACGTATTTCTTTTGAATGGTGGAGATGTCAGTTGGTGCAGTTCCAAGCAAAGCGTCGTGGCGGGATCTACGTGTGAAGCGGAGTACATAGCTGCTTCGGAAGCAGCAAATGAAGGAGTCTGGATGAAGGAGTTCATATCCAATCTAGGTGCTATATCTAGTGCGTCGGGTCCAATGAAAATCTGTTGTGACAATACTGGTGCAATTGCCTTGGCAAAGGAATCCAAGTTTCACAAGAGAACCAAGCACATCAAGAGACGCTTCAATTCCATCCGCGATCAAGTCAAGGAGGGAGGCATAGAGATTTGCAAGATACATACGGATCTGAATGTTGCAAACCCGTTGACTAAGCCTCTCTCACGAGCAAAACATGATCAGCACCAAGACTCCATGGGTGTTAGAATCATTACAATGTAATCTAGATTATTGACTCTAGTGCAAGTGGGAGACGAAGGAAATATGCCCTAGAGGCAATAATAAAGTTGTTATTATTTATTTCCTTGTATCAAGATAAATGTTTATTATTCATGCTAGAATTGTATTAACCGGAAACTTAGTACATGTGTGAATACATAGACAAACAGAGTGTCACTAGTATGCCTCTACTTGACTAGGTCGTTAATCAAAGATGGTAAAGTTTCCTAGCCATGGACAAAGAGTTGTCATTTGATGAACGGGATAACATCATTAGAGAATGATGTGATTGACTTGACCCATCCGTTAGCTTAGCACTATGATCGTTTAGTTTATTGCTATTGCTTTCTTCGTAACATATACATGTTCCTATGACTATGAGATTATGTAACTCCGGAATACCGGAGGAACACTTAGTGTGCTATCAAACGTCACAACATAACTGGGTGATTATAAAGATGCTCTACAGGTGTCTCCGATGGTGTTTGTTGAGTTGGCATAGATCAAGATTAGGATTTGTCACTCCGATTGTTGGAGAGGTATCTCTGGGCCCTCTCGGTAATGCACATCACTATAAGCCTTGCAAGCAATGTGACTAATGAGTTAGTTATGGGATGATGCATTATGGAACGAGTAAAGAGACTTGCCGGTAACGAGATTGAACTAGGTATTGAGATACCGACGATCGAATCTCGGGCAAGTAACATACCGATGACATAATGAACAACGTATGTTGTTATGCGGTTTGACCAATAAAGATATTCATAGAATATGTAGGAACCAATATGAGCATCCAGGTTCCGCTATTGGTTATTGACCGGAGATGAGTCTCGGTCATGTCTACATAGTTCTCGAACCCATAGGGTCCGCACGCTTAACGTTCGATGACGATCGGTATTATGAGTTTATGTGTTTTGATGTACCGAATGTAGTTCGGAGTCCGGGATGTGATCACGGACATGACGAGGAGTCTCGAAATGGTCGAGACATAGAGGTTGATATATTGGACGATGTTATTCGGACACCGAATGACTTTCGGGGGTCACCGGATAAATATCGGATTGCCGGGGGGTTACCGGAACCCCCGGGGGAACTAAT
The DNA here is from genome assembly GCF_018294505.1 of Triticum aestivum. NCBI lineage: Eukaryota > Viridiplantae > Streptophyta > Magnoliopsida > Poales > Poaceae > Triticum > Triticum aestivum. The sequence goes on from NC_057796.1 coordinate 395,944,448, forward strand.
GGGCCTCTATGGGCCTTAGTGGGAAGAGAGTAAGGGCCAGGAGGGTCAGGCCACCCCCTTGGGTCCGAATTGTACTAGGGGAAGGGGGCGGCGCCCCCCTTTCCTTCCCTTCCCCCTCTTCCTTCCTTCCCCCTCTCTCCCTCGATGGATTCCTACTAGGACTTGGAGTCCTAGTAGGATTCCCCTCTTGGGGGCGCGTCCTAGGGGCCGGCCGGCCTCCCCCTTGCTCCTTTATATACAGGGGTAGGGGGCACCCCAGAACACATAAGTTGACAATTGTCTTAGCCGTGTGCGATGCCCCCTCCACAGATTTCCACCTCGGTTATATCGTTGTAGAGCTTAGGCGAAGCCCTGCGTCGGTAACTTCATCATCACCGTCACCATGCTGTCGTACTGACGAAACTCTCCCTCGGCCTCAGCTGGATCAAGAGTAGGAGGGACGTCACTGGGCTGAACGTGTGTAGATCGCGGAGTTGCCGTGCGTTCGGTACTTGGATCGGTTGGATCGCGAAGACGTTCGACTACATCAACCGTGTTACTAAACGCTTCCGCTTTCGATCTACTAGGGTACGTGGACACACTCTCCCCGCTTGTTGCTATGCATCACCTAGATTGATCTTGCGTGTGCGTAGGCAATTTTTTTTGAAATACTACGTTCCCCAACAGTATGGGAGTAAAGAGGACTTCATACTTAATGCTATGGTTAGGTTTCACGGCCTTAATGATCTTTAGTAGTTGCGGATGCTTGCTAGATTTCCAATCATAAGTGCATATGATCCAAGTAGAGAAAGTATGTTAGCTCATGCCTCTCCCTCATATAAAATTACAAGAATGATTACCGGTACTTGTTATCGATTGCCTAGGGACAAATAACTTTCTTGTTGACACAAACCCTTTTTCTAAACACCTAAATTTTATTATCTTGCAAAGTACTTCTAGTTTTATTCTTGCAAAGTAGTTCTAGCATCACACCTACAAAATAGTTTCATACTTGTTCTACGTAAAGTAAACGTCAAGTGTGCGTAGAGTTGTATCGGTGGTCAATAGAACTTGAGGGAATATTTGTTCTATCTTTAGCTCCTCGTTGGGTTTGACACTCTTATTTATCGAAGAAGGCTACAAACGATCCCCTATACTTGTGGGTTATCAGTAGGTCGCACCCCTTGGGCTTGTGGGTCCCACATCCATCTTTCGGTCCTCTCCGAATGCTTCCAGGTTTCTTGTTTTCCATTAAAAATTGTCGTAAATTTTCATCATGTTCGGACATTCCTAGATATGGATTTCCCGCGAAACCAAAAACATGCAAAAAAAACAGGAACTGATACTTCGCACTTGATCAATAAGTTAGTCCATAAAATAATATAAAAGTGCACCAAAACCATATATAAATAATGTAAATATAGCATGAATACTTCATAAATTATAGATACGTTGGAGATGTATCACACGCCCAGTAACTTGTTGCATCGGTGGTGGTCTTCGAAGGCCTCGTCGACCCGACGGGCCTTGAAGCCTGGGCGTGCAATGAAGCGTTGGCTCTCGCAACTCACATCCACATCGACTCCATATGCATCAGTTCCAACTACCCGAAAGTTCTTGCAAATATTGATATCGAAGCTCCCTATCATTATGTTGCTATCCTTTGAGAGGTAAACTATCGCCGCGTCTATTTTCGAGCGGTCAAGATCATCCACAAGAAGCAGGAACATAATGGAGAACCTCACTCTCTTGCGAAGGTGTCTTCTTCTATTACTTCTGGGTGCCATGTGTGCTTTCTATTTTTCTCGACATCATTTGTATCCCCATGATTTTGAGCTTTAAAAAATGATGCATTTCCTTAAAAAAGCCATTTGATATTTAACGTTCATAGCGTCACTTTTAGCTCTATTGGTACAGGGCGCAAACCCTTCAATCCTAATGCTACATGCAAGACATAAGAATTTCATATCTCGAAGCTTCCCATCCTAATTTTGGGAAACTACTAGAAGGTCCTCGTAATTTTTTTTGTCTTTTTGTTTTCTGGAGCGAGTTTTCTTTGGTTTTTTTCCTTTTTCCAAATGTGGAACTTTTTCAAATTCTTAAACCCTTCACAAAACTCATAAACTATTCCTCAAAGTTTTGGACCATTTCCAAATTTGTATATTTTTAAATTCATTAACATTTTCCAATTAACTTAAAAAAATTCAAAGTCAAACTTTTACCTTGAATTTGTGAACTTTTTTTAAACACGTGAATATTTTTCCCAAAATTTGTAAACTTTCCCTCACTTGGGGGCTTGGTCGCATCCGAACCATAGCTACACCTCTTGATCGGCGAAATGCCACAGCATCACTTGGGGGCTTGGTCGTATCCGAACCATAGCTACACCTCTTGATCGGCGAAATGCCACAGCATCACTTGGGGGCTTGGTCGCATTCGAACCATAGCTACACCTCTTGATCGGCGAAATGCCACAGCATCACTTGGGGGCTTGGTCGTATCCGAACCATAGCTACACCTCTTGATCGGCGAAATGCCACAACATCACTTGGGGGCTTGGTCGCATCCGAACCATAGCTACACCTCTTGATCGGCGCAATGCCACAACATCACTTGGGGGCTTGGTCGCATCCGAACCATAGCTACACCTCTTGATCGGCGCAATGCCACAGCATCACTTGGGGGCTTGGTCGTATTCGAACCATAGCTACACCTCTTGATCGAATTTGGGGCCTGGCAGCCCGTGAAAAGCCTCGACTACAACGGTTTTTATTTGCCTTTTGCTGAGTTTTCTTTGTTTTCATAAGATTTGTGACGCTTTTAAACCGGTGTTTATCAAGCCGGTTAGGCTGTCAACTACAAGTTGACAGTATACAATCAAATTATAATCCGGAGACTATCAGCCCGGTCTGGTTTTGACTCAAAGTCACCAGTATGGAATAAACCGGTTTTTATCACAACCCGGCACGGTTTTGTCATAAACCGGCACAATATGGAAGGAGTTATCAGTACTCAAGATTGGGGTTATCACCTTTACTACAAAAAGTTGGTAAACCAACGATGTGATTCAATATCACAGGTATGATATATTTCATATTTGATTATTCTTAAGTGCGGCCTTGGTTATAAACCCGGGTTATATGTTGGGCATTATGATCCGTCCGGCGGTAAACCGCCAGGACACTTTAAACTTGTTGTATGCAGAAACAGGTTGAATAAAGCATGATTATAAATCACCGGCGTTTATTAACCCGGCCTGGCTTTCGACTATATGTCCCCAGTATGATGATAAATTATCCGGTGTTTATTAAACCGGCCTGGCTTTAACACGATAAGTCGCTATTATATGATGAGAAATTATCCGGTGTTTATTAAACGGCCTGGCTTTGGACTATAAGTCGCCAGTATATATTTGGATTGCGCCATTGGAATCATGCGCTTATAAATCATTGGGTTATATTATTCAAATAGCCAAACTTGGCTGAATTTTCATTATGGTATTGAATGAATAAGGTTTTCATACCGGATTATATTATCTTGAATAGCCAACATGGCTGGATTTTATTATGGTTATTAATAAACGGTATTATTGAGGTTTTCAAAGTCGCTTTAGCGCAATGGCTATTATTTTATCAAAGGATATGATTTATTCTACAATGGAAGGAATAGTCCCGAGTCGCTGCAGGCTTACGACCCGGCACTTGGGGGCTACATTATTCAACTTGAGATTACTTGCAAGTCTCATGTCGCTGCAAGCATGCACCATGACACTTGGGGGTTAATGCAAAGTCATTTTTTATTGGCCTTATTGAAGACCCGACTCATCACATCATAATGAGCCGGCCCTTGGGGCTACCAATTGCTCCTGTCAACAATTCAAGGTACACAAGTCTTAAAACCATTATATTGAAAGGTCCACTGCTCAGTTGGTAAAGCACAAAACTCTTAACCTTGCGGACGTGGGTTCAAGCCCCATGGTGGGGGTTACATTATATGATGTTCTTTTCAAAGAAGTATATATAAAGTACCAGCTCAATATTATCTTACTGAGCTGGCCCTTGGGGGCTACACGTTATTGTTCAAATCTACATGATCATATTTATAAAGTCCCTGCTCATTATTGCATAATGACCCGGCACTTGGGGGCTACATATATGGAGTATTCGGTTTTTAATAGTGGCTGAGATGAACAACATGGATTTCTTCAAAGTGGCAGTAATTATATGGAAACAAGCCTTAAGCCATCACTTTGTTCTGCTCAAGACTTGGGGGCTACAGCTAATATGGATATAAGGGAGAAAAATCTTGAAATTCTCAGTTCTGAGCAAACTAGATTGACCCGGTGTCTGCAACAATTATGACCCGGCGTCGGTAACAATTATGACTCGGTGCCATCCATATTTACAAACCGGTAATTTTGGTAATATTAAACCGGCAAGTTTTACATCTTCAAACCGGCTGAATATCAGATGAGTATTTCAAGACCCATATTTCTTAAACTGGCGCTTTGGAAGCCGACTCAAGTGGATTATTCTTCACAATATTTCTCTGTGAGAAACCAATGTCAGCAAATTGAGTATGAAGCTGGCTTGTTGCCCCGGATTTTCTAGAAGGAGGAAATGACAAGGACTTAAGGATGATCAGATGCCGGTTTACAAGAATTCTTAACCCGGAGCATAATCTGTCAAATTTGTTCTTGTGTTTGTTTTACAGGATCAGTTTAACATGGATAAATCCAAATTAAACTAGGGGCTAATGTCAGGGATATACCTCGCGGCGTAAACCGGCCGGAAGTGTAACCCGGCCGGACTTGGCGGTTTACTTGAGACCCGGCTGAGACTTGACGAGTCACTGGCGACCTGTTTGGACCTAACGGTTTACGATTCATTGGTAATCCGGCAGGCGGGTCAGAGGAGCGACAAGACCCGGTGGCCTAACGGGCGGTTCATTATGGCCGGTCCATACTATGGTGGGCCGGTTTAAGAGGAAAGGCATGATGAATATTTACCTTACAAGGAGTTAAGACCAGGATTTGTATCCGGTTTGTATTAGAGATAGACTAGTCCTAATCCTAATAGGACTCCACATGTAACCCACCCCTTCAACATATATAAGGAGGGGCAGGGCTCCCCAAAGAGGGAGGAGCAAGAAGAAACAATCTCTAGGTTTAGACACAAAGAGCCGGTTCGCCGGCGACTCCCTCATGACAATAATGAGACCTAGCCTCAAACAGCATGTAGGGCTATTACCGGATGATGTTTCCCGGGGCCCGAAGCTGTCTAAATACTTGTCTTGTGTGTTGATCCGCCCTGCGTCTCTCGTTCCACTCAACCCCTCTCAAGCTACCACATAGATGCGTTGGCCTCGCGACTAAGTCGTGACACTAAGGACATCTGCCGTGACAAAACCACGACAATATGTGTCAACTTTTATAGGTTTACAAACTTATTTTAAATTTAAGAAGCCTTTTAAGATTCATGAAGTTTTTTCAAAATCAGCGGGTTTTTTTTCTGAACTTTTCCCCATATTTGCGATTTTTTTTCACAAATTCATTCTTTTCTGCCTAAAGTCAATCGTCAGTCGGTCATGTTGTGCTCTCGTCTTAGGCCGGCCCAGGCGCATGAGTGTCACTTGGTTTCATGGTGTAGAAGGCGTTGTATAGGAGCTCTTTGTATAGGTTTTGTAATTACTCCCTCCGTCCCATAATATAAGAACGTTTTTTATATTAGTGTAGTGTCAAAAACGTTCTTATATTATGGGACGGAGGGAGTAGTAGTAATACCGTCACTTTTAGCTCTATTTTTAAGGGCGCACACCAGTCAACCATAATGGGTCGGCCCATCTTGTATCGAGCCGACCTCAGACGGTCAAATCTCTATGCATAAGTGTCATCCCTGGATCGGTAATGCTGACACACACAGTACTCGAAGGATTTATAACAGAGTAGCAATCACACACTTATTACATCGATAGTCTCAAAAGAGAACTTGATACAATAAATATGGCTTAAGGCCATCTAAATAAGATAACAGCGGAAGGCTTGGAAGATAAAGTGAGTCCATCAACTCTAACGGCATAGTTGAGTGCACGACAAACGACCTAGCGCACCTTACTCTTCGTCTGAAAAGTCTGCAACATGATATGTTGCAGCCCGAAATGGGTCAGCACATGGAATATGCTGGCAATGTAACACAATAGAGCAATGAACAGAATAAAAGCTATCACTACATGCATATATGGCTGGTGGAGGCTCTATGGTTAAAATGTTTTGCGAAAAGCCAATTTTCCCTACAACAAAGGAATATAATTTGTTTAATTATCATGGTAGTTGTTAAACATTGAGAAGGTTCCTCCAACTCAATCCCAATTAAGCAGTATTAATAACCCAACAAATTAATTTAGAGTGATGAGATGAACATGATAATCCAAGAACCAGGTACTCAACATGTCCATAACTGGGGACACAGCTAACCATGATTAGTTTGTACACTCTGCAGAGGTTTGCGCACTTTTCCCCACAAGACTCGATCTCCTCCGTTTGATTTCTCACACTACATGATGTTTGAGAAACGGATGACCGAGACACAGTCTTTCAGAAGCATTAACTATTTACTCTGGGTGGACAGTTACACCTACTTTCCCCTACATCTGCTAGTCCACCACTGAAAGAGGTCATGCAACATACTCAACTATGCTAGAGCCCATAATAGCTTGTGGCTGCACACGGAAGTTTCTAGCATGAATAATCTTATGATCCCTTTGAGCCTAGGTGGCATTCCATAGGATGATCACACGGGTACTCCGGGATATCCTAGGACAACACTGGATTCTCCAGGTGCCCGCAACCAATCCACCCAGATGTGTATTTAAGTAGCCACCTTAAGTAAACAATTAATTAACAATCTCACATCTGTCAAGGATGCACTCAAACCCAATCCACGTCTACTAGCATAGCATGGCAATATAAGCATAACGTAGAAGTAACTCCCAAGGGTTTGATAATAAAAGGGAAATAGGTTCTACCTCATCATCTACTGCCCAAACCCACAGTTTAAGAGATCCTACTCATGCAATGATTGAGGGGTGACACTAATGCATAAAAACTGGGTATGAAAAGAGTATGATCAATGTGTTACTTGCCTTGCTGACGATCTGCAAACCCTACAGACTCGTAGTAGCACGCTTCACAGTCCGGGAATTCTGTCGCAAACAAACAATAGCATACATAAGCAATCAAGCAAAGATGCACAGGTAAAACTCAAATAAGAAGATCAAATCTGAAAGTTCAGCTGAAGAGATTCGATCTGCAAAAAGAATCAATCAAATTGGAGCTACGGAACTGAAACTACGGTCAAAAGAACCTCAAATTCAAATCTGCTTGAAACCAAATTTTAAAGTGTCAAAACCTTTTCAAGTTGATTAAACATAAAGAGGGGCTCGAGACAAAGATTTTGGCATTGGTTTCACTGGATTTGGACAAACGGTTTAGAAACGGCGAGGGTTTGAAGTTCAGGGGCTAATCTGCGATAAAAATAATCGCAGATAGGTCCCTGGCCGAAAATAAAATAAAAGGAAAAGACTAACGAACGAACGTTCGCTGTCTGAACCTAACTGGCGAATAATGTTCATTAAAACGAACGAACGGACGAACGTCCATTATATAACTTAACCGAACGAAAACCGATATAAAACAATAAACCGCGAAACAAAAAAACCGGGATTAACCGAAGAAAAACTGACCGGTCAACGGGCGGGGTCAACAGTGGTGGTTCCGGCGAGATCCGGTGCGCCGGTTGCGTCGGCAACGGCGACGACAACGCGGTGGTGCAGGGCTGCGGGGTGGGGTGGCGGCGGCGCGGGCGGAGTAGCGGTGGCGGGAGGCAAAGCGGGCGGCGGCGGCTCGGCAGCGGCGGCGGGAGGCAAAGTGGGCGGCGGCGGCTTCGGCTTGGGGTCCCACGGGGGGCCCCGAGCTCGGCTTTTAAGGGGGAGGGGAGGCGCCGGCCTACGGGAGGGGCACGCCCTCGGGAGGCGTGTCTGAGGCGGACACGGCCGACGGCGGCGGCGGGGAAGACTCTCGCTGCGGGGAAAGGCGACGGCGCGCGCGGTTGGGCCGGCTCAGCTGGGCCTTCAGCCCAGTCGGGCGAAGAATTTTTTTTTAAAGATTTCGCCAAAAAAATCCTAAATAAATAAAATTAAAAATCTAAAAATGCCAAAACAAATTTTCACCGTCTAAATTAAATATTTAGAACTTAGTGAACATTTTCTTGGCCTAAAATGCAATTATTGAAAAATGTATATTTTTCTCTAATTCAAATAAAATAACAATAAAATCCAGATAAAATTATTTATTTGATTTTAACATTTTTCCTCCAATATTTCATTTGTTTTGGAGAAGTCATATTATCTCCTCTCATATATTTTTAATATGAAATATTTTTGGAGAGAAAAATGATTAAAACCCAAAATGATCCTTGTTTTGATATTTGAGAAAATTCAAATATGAAAACGGTGCAATCCCCAACTCTCTCTATGGGTCCTTGAGTTGCTTAGAATTTCTAGGATCGCAAAGCAAAATGCAAATAAAATATGATATCATATGATGACCTATGTATAACATTCCAAATTGGAAATTTGGGATGTTACAAACCTACCCCCCTTAATATGAATCTCACCCTCGAGATTCGGGTTGGCTAGAAAATAGGTGTGGGTGGTCTTTGTGTAGATCTTCCTCTCGTTCGCAGGTGGCTTCATCCTCGGTATGGTGGCTCCACGGAACTTTGCAAAACATGATAACCACGCTACATGTGACTCGGCTGGCAAACTCGAGAATCTTGACTGGTTTCTCCTCATAGGACAGATCACTATCCAACTGAATTGCTTCCAGGGGCACTGTATCTCTTAGAGGCATATCGGCCATCTCAGCATGACACTTCTTCAACTAGGAAACGTGAAACACATCATGAACTCCTGACAGTCCTTCGGGTAACTCCAACTTGTAGGCCACCTCTCCCATACGCTCCAAGACTCGGTATGGTCCTACAAATCTCGGGGCTAACTTTCCCTTAACTCCAAATATTTTAACTCCTCGCAGAGGTGACACACGAAGATATGCTCTGTCTCCGATTTCATGGACCTCCTTGCGTTTTGAGTCTGCATAACTCTTCTGCCTGGACTGAGCTACCTTCAGTCTATGTCGAATCAACTTAACCTTCTCTTCGGACTCTTCAATCAAATCCGGTCCAAACAACTGACGGTCTCCAACTTCATCCCACATTAACGGTGTCCTGCACCTCCTTCCATACAATGCTTCGAAGGGTGCCATCTTCAAACTGGCTTGGTAGCTGTTGTTGTATGAGAACTCTGCGTAAGGCAAATTATCATCCCAACTAGATCCATAATCTAGCGCACAAGCTCTCAACATGTCCTCCAGAATCTGATTGACTCTCTTAGTCTTTCCATCGGTCTGCGGATGAAATGTTGTACTGAACTCAAGTCTGGTTCCCAAAGTCTGGTGCAGCTGGTGCCAAAACTTCGAAGTAAACTGGGTCCCTCTATCTGATATGATGGTCCTCGAAACTCCATGCAGACATACGATCCTGGTCATATATATCTTGGCCAACTTCGCACTCGTATAAGTGGTTTTCACTAGGATAAAGTGAGCTACTTTGGTCAGACGATCGACTACTACCGAAATAGAATCATATCCCGATCGGGTGCTTGGTAATCCGGTGATAAAATATATGCCAAGCTTGTCCCACTTCCATTCGGGTATCGGCATAAGCTGTAGTAATCCTGCTGGCTTCTGATGTTCTGCCTTCACTCTCTGACATACATCACATACGGCTACATACTCGGCAATATCCTTCTTCATACCAGTCCACTAGAAACGCTCCTTCAAATCCAAATACACCTTGGTGTTTCCGGGGTGTATCGAGTATGGTGAGTCATGAGCTTCCTGAAGTATCAACTTTCTGATCTCTGCATTATTGGGCACATAAACACGGTCCTCAAACCACAAGGTGTCGTGCTCATCCTCACGAAAACCTTTGGCTTTTCCTTTACTCATCCTCTCCTTTATCTCGGCAATCTCTTTGTCATCCTTCTAAGCTTCTCGAATCTTTCCCAATAATGTTGAATGTACTTCCAATGCTGCAACAAAACATCTGGGGACTATTTCCAAACGAAGCTCCCTGAGATCCTCAGCTAACTCCTTCGGTAATCCTCCGCTTACGAGGGTATTGGCGTAACTCTTCTGGCTCAAAGCATCTGCTACGACATTGGCCTTGCCTGGATGATAGTGCAGCTTCATACCATAATCCTTTATAAGCTCCAACTATCTCCTTTGCCTGAGATTCAGCTCCTTCTGTGTGAAAATGTACTTCCAACTCTTATGATCCGTGTACACATCACAATGATTTCCTGTAGTGTCGATAGTCTCAAAAGAGAACTTAATACAATAAATATGGCTTAAAGCCATCTAAATAAGATAACAGCGGAAGGCTTGGAAGATAAAGTGAGTCCATCAACTCCAACGGCATAGCTGAGTGCACGACAAACGACCTAGCGCACCTTACTCTTCGTCTGAAAAGTCTGCAACATGATATGTTGCAGCCCGAAATGGGTCAGCACATGGAATATGCTGGCAATGTAACACAGTAGAGCAATGAACAGAATAAAAGCTATCACTACATGCATATATGCCTGGTGGAGGCTCTATGGTTACAATGTTTTGCGAAAAGCCAAATTTTCCCTACAACAAAGGAATATAATTTGTTTAACTATCATGGTAGTTGTTAAACATTGAGAAGGTTCCTCCAACTCAATCCCAATTAAGCAGTATTAATAACCCAGCAAATTAATTTAGAGTGATGAGATCGACATGATAATCAAAGAACCAGATACTCAAGATGTCCATAACCGGGGACACGACTAACCATGATTAGTTTGTACACTCTGCAGAGGTTTGCGCACTTTTCCCCACAAGACTCACTCTCCTCCGTTTGATCTCTCGCACTACATGATGTTTGAGAAACGGATGACCGAGACACAGTCTTTCAGAAGCATTAACTCTTTACTCTGGGTGGACAGTTACACCTACTTTCCCCTACATTTGCTAGCCCACCACTGAAAGAGGTCATGCAACATACTCAACTATGCTAGATCCCATAATAGCTTGTGGCTGCACACGGAAGTTTCTAGCATGAATAATCTTATGATCCCTTTGAGCCTGGGTGGCATCCATAGGATGATCACACGGGTGTGACGCCCTCGATTCAATCGTACACTAATCATACACGCAAATGTGTACGATCAAGATCAAGGACTCACGGGAAGATATTACAACACAACTCTAGACACAAATTAAAATACTACAAGCTTTATATTACAAGCCAGGGGCCTCGAGGGCTTGCATACATCAGCTCGAAAACAGAAGAGTCGGCGGAAGCAACAATATCTGAGAGACATAAGTTAGACAAGTTTGCCTTAAGAAGGCTAGCACAAAAGTAGCAACGATCGAAAAGTCGAGGCCTCCTGCCTGGGAGCCTCCTAACTACTCCTGGTCGTCGGCGGTCTCCATGTAGTAGTAGGCATCGACAGTGGCATCTGGCTCCTGGGCTCCGACATCTGGTTGCATCAACCGGAAAGAAGAAGGGGGGAAAGGGGGAGCAAAGCAACCGTGAGTACTCATCCAAAGTACTCGCAAGCAAGGATCTACACTACATATGCAACATTATCAAAGGAAGGCTGTATATGTGGACTAGGCTGCAGAAATGCCAGAATAGAGGGGAGAGCCTAGTCCTATCGAAGACTAGCATCTTCTGGAAACCACCATCTTGCAGCAATAGGAGGGAGTAGAGTAGCATAAAATAAAGTAGTAGTAGTAGTGTCATCAACCTCGGCCAGAGATCTTTTCTCGACTCCATGAGAGAAAGCAATCCCAGAGCCATACTATCCAGTTCTCATATCCATGTCTCATCTCAAGTATCTAGTTCTAGTTGTATCGATCGGGATACAACTCCGAGTGTCCGTTACCGTAGGACAGGCTATCGATAGATGTTTTCTTCCCTGCAGGGGTGCACCAACTTACCCACCACGCTCGATTAACTCCGGCCGGACACACTTTCCTGGGTCATGCCCGGCCACGGCCAAACAATACACCGCTACCCGACCTAGGCTTAATAGAGAGGTCAGCACGCCGTACTAAACCTATGCCCCCAGGGGTCATGGGCCATCGCCTCGGGAACTCCTGCACGTTGCGAGGGCGGCCGGTGAGCAAACCTAGCTACCTCCTTAAAAAAGGCAAGTGCTTACTAGTCCAACCCGGCGCGCGCCGCTCAGTCGCTGACGCCTATTAAGCTTCGGCTGATGCATACGACGCAGAACGCCCATACTATGCCCACGTGATGGTTTGTGCTATCAGGCCAGAGGCCCCTCGGATCAAATATCCAAATCATAGTGGATTGGGAACGCGCGTAACAAGCAGAGACTCACGAAATATGTGACCCCATTGCCCCGTCTCGAGGACTTACGGCAAGGGCAAGGAATGCCCGGCCACGCCTCGTAATTATCTCGCGGGCACCCTCCAGGTCAACCCGTCTCCACATCACTCGTGGGTACCCCTCAGGGTCGACCCGCCTTTCCAAGTAACAGTGGTAAAGTCCAAGTATCCGTGTGTCCAAACATCAAGGGGAAAACCCGAGGAATCACCCCTGGTGAATTCCACTCGATGTAATTATCAAGGTGAACGTAAGAGGAACCAGCCCGAGGTTCACACTTGAGGGGTTGCACGACAGAGTCGTATCGGAAGTGGTTAAGGCAGAATCACCCTCGATGACCACGACCGAATAGCTACACTACAGGGTTAACATCAGAAGTGTTGTAGAGGTCTCACCCTCGGCACTCGATAGTAACCCAGTAGTGTCGAGCGACTAAGGGGAAAGTGATGTGCGGTGCCGGGGCCTGGTCTTCGATCCCGTTGATCGGGTCTTCTGATAATCCAGCGGGGCAGTCAGGACAAAGTGGGGGGTCTCTGATGGATCTCTACCCAACCTATACTAAACAGTTTAGGATAAGCAGGTAGGTAACAATAAGCAGGTTACAAAAGCAGGCTATGCATCAGAATAGGAGCAAACAATAACAATAGCAAAATCTAATGCAAGCATGAGAGAATGGAATGGGCGATATCGGGATGATCAAAAGGGGGGCTTGCCTGGAAGCTCCGCTGAAAGGGAAGAAGGATCATCGTCGACGTAGCCGAGCACAACGGCATCATCAGCGGTCTCGGGGTCTACCGGAGAGAAGAGGGGGAAGAAACAATAAATATAAAGCAAACAAAGCATAACATGGCAATATGTTGCGCCGGGTGTGACCTAATGTATGGCTACACGATATAGGTGAAGGTGGAATTCAACCGGGAAGGTATTCCCGGTTCCGGACCTGTGCCAGACAGGTGACCGGAGGGGGAAATGTTCCATGTTCAGATAGTTAGAGGCATCTGACAGGTAAATGGGCCGTGTATTCAAATTCGTCTTGTCGTTCTAAGCAACTTTCATGTAGAAAGTTTTTGATCCGAGCTATGGTTTAATTTCTATTAATTTTCAAAGTTTTAGCAATATTCTAAAATTATTAATTTGAATTATCCAAATAGTAAAAAGCTAAGTGCACCCGGTCCAATGCACCCAGCTGTGTAACAGAGGCTGACAATGGGGCCGGGAAACGCTGAGTCAGCAAGTCAACTTTTGACGGTTGACTGGTCAACTTGACCAGCAGGTCCCACGTGTCATTGACAGGGCTATTAACAGGGTTTTTAGTTAATCTAATAACTTAATTAGCGAGGTGGGACGGGGCTGTCAGTGAGACACTAAGTTAACTGGGTTAATCTAATTATAACTAATCCTAAAGCTACAGTAGATAGGACCATCTGTCGGTGGGCCATTACCTAACCTAATCTAACACACGCACACACACATGGCCGGCCAAGGACCCGGCCGGCAACACACGCGCATGTGCACGCTTAGGGGCGGGCAGGCATGGCGGCTGCGCCGGTGGACGGAGGCGGCGGGGAGCGGTGGCCGGCGGTGAGCGCGGAGCGGCGAGCAGCGGCGACCTGCAGGGGCTAGCGGAAGGCGGCGACGCGGCTAGGCGTGCGGGCGGCGGTTGCGACGAGGCGTAGGGGCGTGGGTGGACGCGAGCTCGGGGCTCGGCCGGGCAAGCGAGGGCGACGATAGAGAGCGAGAGGCGGAGGCGGCTCCAGTAGCTAGGCAGCAGCGCGGGAGGGAGTAGTCGCCGCGGTGGGACAACAGCGGCATGCACAGAGCAGCAGCGAGCAGCACACCAGCGGCAGCTAGCAACAGCAGAGTAGCACGACGCGTGGGGAAGGAGGAGCAGGGCATGGCCCCGGGCAGCAGGGGCCCGCGAGCACACACACACATGCGAGGCGCAGTTGAGGCGCGGGGCTGGGCGCGCAAGGGAGTAGAGCTCCGTCCGGTCACAGGAGGTCACGGGCGGCGTCTTAAGGCAACAGATCGAAGGGGAAAAAGGGGGGTCGAGGGAAAAGCTCACCCCGGAGCTCGTGATGTGGTCGAGGAAGCCATATGGAGTCGAGGTGGACCGGAGGAGCGATGGAGCAACGCGGCGGTGATGAACGGAGTCGGGTCCCGAGGTCGAAGGCGGCTCGATCCAGTCGATGTAGGTGCTCTGAGCTCGAACGTGTCCCCGTAGTCAAAGAGGACGACGGCGGCGGTCCTCCTCGGCGCCTTGGCTAGCCGTGGGGAGGCCGGTGGCCACGGTGATGAGGGTAACGTGGCAGCGAGGCATCGGGAGGCTTTGGGTTCGAGCGGAGGAGGGAATAGAAGGGGAAGAAGGAGATAGGGTTCGATCCAGGGGGCTCGGGGTCGTTCTTATCCACATCAGGAGGACGACAGATGGCCGGCACCTGGCCGGGCGCCATGGGATGGCCGCCACGATCCCCTGCCCGCCTCCTGTAGCAGGAGGAAGGGGAAAAGGGGATTGTTGGGCTGGGCTATGTACTGTAGCAATAGGCTACTAGTGCACAGTAGTAGTTAGGCTTGCTTTTTGTTATATATGTTTTTCTGTTTATCTTAAACATAATCTGTTTGCAACATTTGAGCTGCCAATTGGTCTTTGAAAAAATGTGAAACTTGGCCAAATAAATACATTGCAATATCTGCCACTACCACAAAAATTCGGGAGGAGTTTGAATTGATTTGGATTTTTCACAACTGGAAAAGCATTTAAAAATGCTGATTTGGAACTGCTTTAATTCCCAGGGGAAATTAGCTATCTCAAATGATGTTGAATCACTCATGACATTTAGTTAGTGAATATTTTCAACCCAGCGAACATTTTTGTTTTACTGTTTGGAGAAATAATTTATTTGACTTTATTTTAAAATTTATTTTGAATTGGTTTTGAATAAAAGTGAGATTAGCAACAGTAACAATGATGGGTTGGCATCATTAGTAGGGGATTACTATAGCTTGATTATCCGGGCGTAACAAATCTCCTCCACTACAAGAAATCTCGTCCCGAGATTTAAGAGGTGGAGTAAGGGGGAAGCTATAAGGACGAATGTCTGAAAGGATCAGCATTCGGTAGTTATCTCAAGGAATGAGATTTTAGAAGCACAAGGACGTATCGAGAGTGCTATACGGAGATTCACCAAGTTTTAACCAGGTAGGCATCCAGCTGATGCCTAAAATAGATGATGAAGGGGTTCAAAGCAAAGAAGAAGAATGTTGCCTCTGATACCGAAATGAAACACGGTGAGGAAGTTAGCTCGTGTATTACATACGAAGCCGAGTGCCAAGAATATTTCGGAATCAAGGTTGTACAGGAGAGTCAGGTTCCGATCCTGTGGAACTGTGGGTTATGGCCCACCATCTGGGTTAAAAAGTAGGAAGGGTGCTGACATCTTGTATGGTCCTTATAGCAAGGCATGTCGGAGGATAGCCTGTCAGTTATATTGGCAACAACGTTGGTACCAAGGGCGAGGGACGAAGAAAACCATTTTCCTGCTCATTAAACGAGGCGGACCAATAGGCAAGGTTCTCATCCATTGGTGGTTACCAGAATGTCATCAACAATAGTAACAGGGTCTTACTGATAGAGTTGTACACCGAGGTGTTTACATAAGCAGGGAATTATTACTTCTTATATCATATAGATCATAAGAAGGGTTAAACAAACCAATGGAAAGGAAAAATATGATTATCGAATCAAACAACCCAAAGGAAAGGAAGATGTGTTTACACATAAGAGTTGGGAGTATATCCTTCCCATGGAAAAGCGGAGCAGGATATACATGATAGGACAGCAAGTTCAAAAGCATTTAGATAATGGGGAGAGGGAAGAATCATGATATTACCCATACAACGGTGTGAGGGTAATTGAACGAGAAACATTTTGTATTATGCTTTCGATGTTCTTGTTGATATTTGGAATACCACAGTCATGCTTCGATGCGGCAATGATATGGTGTCAAGTAAAGGTCAGACTTTGGATACACAAAGGGTCCATCGGAAACAACTTAGAAAATAAGTCATACAATTTCAGCAAGGAAAAGATGAGGGTGTGGCCGAGGGGTTCAACAACAATCCATCGACATGTAAAAAAGGATGTATTTCCAAAATTATATGAACAAGTTTGTGTTGGGGAAGGCAAGAATGTTGTCGATGATAACACAAATCATCGAGGGGCAAAGATTGCATTTGTCATCATGAATTCAATTAATATCCTGAAAGAGCTCAGAATGTTGATGATGATCACAACATATTTGTCGACAGGTTTCATCAAGATGTAATCGATCGGCGATGACATCAATTCAAAGGAATGATGAAGCGAAAGGTTATGAGAATCACGAGTACGACACAAACTCGAAATTAAGCTTGCTATTGAAGACAAAATGATACGACGAGGAAAATCGATGTAGGCTTAGCTCATCATCGAAATTGTGCTCCGGGAAGAAGGATCAGGTAGCACAGTTAAAATTTATCACGATGATGATATAGCCGATCAGGCTAGGAATGACGTGATGGAGTATCATTCCAATGAGAATTCACAAGAGGTAGTGCAATGACACAATATCCTCGAGATAATAAGGGGCAATACTCGAGGTAGATAAAAAATAGAGGTTGGACAGATGAAATGATCTGCAGAAGACAAGTATTTTAACTTGTCCAAGAAATGGAATCAAGGAGAAAATATGGTCGGAACCACGATGGCAAAGGATCAATTTACAGATGCAAGATGAGCTTATACCAATGGAACATTTGATTATAAGAGAAGCTTCCATGATAAGATCTACATCGTGTCTATGGGCATGAACACAAAGTTCAAGGTCGACTCCCACTTCAATGCATAAAGTCTCATTTACTTCTCGCTTTTGACGAAGTTGTACACTACAAGAAATATGTCAACTAGTGACCTTCTGTCAGTGACCCTGGAAGAATTGTTCATAGATCTATGACCATTTTAGACCAATTGGTCAAAAGCTGTTCGGGGGGCTCCAAACCCTAAACTATAACGACCATTTTGGTCAGAAATGTCGTAATTTCCTTACACGAAATGGTCATAAAGCAGATAGCACAGGTCCGCTGCCTTATTTCTAGCTGATCATGACCAATATAGATGGTCATAACCTTGTAAATTGTGGTGGGTTGCTATGACTAGGCGCCACTGTTGGGGATCGTAGCAGAAATTCAAAATTTTCTACGCATGACCAAGATCAATCTATGGAGTAATCTAGCAACGAGGGGAAGGGGAGTGCATCTACATACCCTTGTAGATCGCGAGCGGAAGCGTTCAAGAGAACGGGGGTGATGGAGTCGTACTCGTCGTGATCCAAATCACCGATGATCCGAGCGCCGAACGGACGGCACCTCCGCGTTCAACACACGTACGGAGCAGCGACGTCTCCTCCTTCTTGATCCAGTAAGGGGGGGAGGAGAGGTTGATGGAGATCCAGCAGCACGACGGCGTGGTGGTGGAAGTAGCGGGGATCCCGGTAGGGCTTCGCCAAGCACTAACGGGAGGGAGAGGTGTCACGGGAGGGAGAGGGAGGCGCCAGGGCTTGGATTGCTGCTGCCCTCCCTCCCCCCCACTATATATAGGGCCAAGGGAGAGGGGGGCGCAGCCTTGGCCCTTCCTCCAAGGAAGGGTGCGGCCAGGGAGGAGTCCTTCCTCCCCAAGGCACCTCGGAGGTGCCTTCCCCCTTTAGGACTCTCCGTTTATCTTATCTCTTGGCGCATGGGCCTCTTGGGGCTGGTTCCCTTGGCCCATATAGGCCAAGGCGCACCCCCCACAACCCATGTGCCCCCCGGGCTGGTGGACCCCTTGGTGGACCCCCGGACCCCTTTCGGCACTCCCGGTACAATACCGATAAAGTGCGAAACTTTTCCGGCGACCAAAATAAGACTTCCCATATATAAATCTTTACCTCCGGACCATTCCGGAACTCCTCGTGACGTCCGGTATCTCATCTGGGACTCCGAACAACTTTCGGGTTACCGCATACTAATATCTCTACAACCCTAGCGTCACCGAACCTTAAGTGTGTAGACCCTACGGGTTCGGGAGACATGCAGACATGACCGAGACGACTCTCTGGTCAATAACCAACAGCGGGATCTGGATACCCATGTTGGCTCCCACATGCTCCTCGATGATCTCATCGGATGAACCACGATGTCGAGGATTCAATCAATCCCGTATACAATTCCCTTTGTCCATCGGTATGTTACTTGCCCGAGATTCGATCGTCGGTATCCCGATACCTTGTTCAATCTCGTTACCAGCAAGTCTCTTTACTAGTTCCGTAACACATCATCCCCTGATCAACTCCTTGGTCACATTGTGCACATTATGATGATGTCCTACCGAGTGGGCCCAGAGATACCTCTCCGTTTACATGGAGTGACAAATCCCAGTCTCGATTCGTGCCAACCCAACAGACACTTTCGGAGATACCTGTAGTGCACCTTTATAGTCACCCAGTTACGTTGTGACGTTTGGTACACCCAAAGCATTCCTACGGTATCCGGGAGTTGCACAATCTCATGGTCTAAGGAAATGATACTTGACATTAGAAAAGCTCTGAGCAAACGAACTACACGATCTTGTGCTAGGCTTAGGATTGGGGTCTTGTCCATCACATCATTCTCCTAATGATGTGATCCCGTTATCAACGACATCCAATGTCCATGGTCAGGAAACCGTAACCATCTATTGATCAACGAGCTAGTCAACTAGAGGCTTACTAGGGACATGGTGTTGTCTATGTATCCACACATGTATCTGAGTTTCCTATCAATACAATTCTAGCATGGATAATAAACGATTATCATGAACAAGGAAATATAATAAACCAATTTATTATTGCCTCTAGGGCATATTTCCAACAGCCACCTCATCAGTTTTGCCTATGTGTCATGTCCATGTGGCAGTTTTTGCCCTAGGTTGTGAAGCAACCTATATTTCTGTCATTCCCAAAATTCCCAAAAAATCTCATAAATTCTTTGGGTCATATCTTTGTCAAATATGTAAAAAACCTTCCTTGCCTAGTTCTAAAATAATTCAACAATATTCATTTTCCTATTCTGTTCAGAACAACACTTTGTGAAGGAAGTACCACTTTGGCATGTCCAAATAGTATCCATTTTCTACAGTGCTTTCCTATGCCCAAATAACCATCCTCCACCAAATGCCAGCTCAATCCATTCATTATTTTGAGCCCATCTTCAACATTCGTATTTATGTCCAGTGTGGTAATTTGCAAAGCAAGTACCACCTAGGCTCCTCCTTTTGAGCTGAAAATTTGTGAAGACGGTCTTCTTAGTAACTGATCATCCTCAGCCAAAACTCACGCCCATTAGCGATGTACATTTCCCGTACCGCTAATCAAACACTTGGCTGCTAATTCATGTCTGAGCATCGATCGGTCTCCTCGTGAGAATCTTATGTTATAATTTTCTTCCTAACACCTACATGGGGAGTGCCCAACCCACTAGACATTCCTAGGCCACCCAAAACACATGGCAACGCCACGGTCAGGCGGTGACCACGCGGCGGGCATGCGAGTTTACGCGCTCTAGAGTTGGGGCCCTCGGCCACCGCCAAAACCTCGACGTATCGCCACCAAACCATGTATTTATGATTAAATAGGTACTTATGTAATTAGAAATGATTTTTGGAAAAAATAAATAGCAAACTATGAGGCAGCTGCACTTCAAATTTGACCCGCTTCCAACTGAATCAGCGGAAATTTGTCTTTTTCGAGAGAGGTGGATCAAAACTTTTTACACCCAACCATTTTGTCAATTGTGCATTAAATATGTCCTAGTATTTTATAAAATTGATTTGGTCCAATTTTGCAACAATTATTTGGGAGGTCCTTCACAAAAAAACCTCCTTTTGGGCACTCAAAAAATGGAAAATGGTTTTTTCGTCCAAAGAAAATGAAAACTTCCTTAGGCAACATTGTTTGTCATTCCAATATGCACCCTTGTGCACAATATGAGAGCATTTGAACAAACTATGCCATGAATGTGGCCATAAGATTGATCATTTGGCTTGAAAGCCATTGATCTCCACACGTGATAGCTCGTTTCTGAGAACACTTTTTTAAAATAACTGCCGTATTACAAGTTTGTTATTTTTCCTGGGAACTTGGCCACATATAATGACACAATGCGAAGGTTTTCCATTTTTTTGAATTTTTTATGCCCGTTTCAAAATGCGGTCAAAACGGCGGGAATGACCGTTCCTAGCTAGTGGTTGAATCTTGAATTTTTTTTGGTGTTTCTCTGATTAAATAGATACTTATGTACCTAGAAATGATTTTTGGAAAAAAATAAAGAGCAAACTACAAGGCAGCTAGAGTTAAAATTTTACCCGCTTCCAACTGAATCGGCGAAAATTTGTCTTTTTCACCAGAGGTAGATCAAAACTTTTTACACCCAACCATTTGGTCAATTGTGCATTAAATATGGCCTAGTATTTTGTAAAAATTATTTAGTCCAATTTTGCAACAATTATTTGGGAGGTCCTTCACAAAAAACCCTCCTTTTGGGCACTCGGAAAATGGAAAATGGTTTCTTTGTCCAAAGAAAATGAAAACTTCGTTAGGCAACTTTGTTTGCCATTCCAATATGCACCCTTGTATACAATATGAGATCATTTGAATATACTATGCCATGAATGTGTCTATAAGATTGATCATTTGGCTTGAAAGCCATTAATCTCCACACGTGATAGCTCGTTTCTGAGAACACGTTTTTAAAATAATTGCCGTATTACAAGTTTTCTATTTTTCCTGGTAACTTGGTCACATATAATGACACAATGCGAAGGTTTTTCAATGTTTTGATTTTTTTGAAATTTTTATGCCCGTTTCAAAATGGGGTCAAAACGGCGGGCTTGACCGTTTCTAGCTAGTGGTTGAATCTTGGATTTTTTTGTGTTTCTATTATTAAATAGATACTTATGTACCTAGAAATGATTTTGGAAAATATAAAGAGCAAACTACAAGGCAGCTACAGTTCAAATTTGATCCGCTTCCAACTGAATCGGCGAAAATTTGTCTTTTTCACCAGAGGTGGATCAAAACTTTTTACACCCAATCATTTGGTCAATTGTGCATTAAATATGGCCTAGTATTTTAGAAAAATGATTTGGTCCAATTTTGCAATAATTATTTGGTAGGTTCTTCACAAAAAACCCTCCTTTTGGGCACTCGAAAAATGATTAAAAATAGATAGAAACATCAGAAATGCATACAAATTGGTGCTCATCCATAAAATGTGGTCTAACTTGAGTGAAAATTTGTGTGATGCCCTTTTGCAAAATATTTTTGATAGCTGCTTCACAAAACACCCATAGTTTTAGTACTTAGAAACTATTTTAAACCATAAATTTTCTGAACCAATCAAGGCTCTTCCCACGGATCACCCCCCTTAGCCGATCTGAACCGTCCATTCTAGCCGATCTGAACCGTCCACCTCTCTGCAGCCCAATCCAAACCCTAAGCAGCCCGCGCCCGCCTCTCTCTCCCCTTCTCCGCCGCCTCTCCCCGATCCAGATCCAACCCAAGCGCCCGTCCTCCGCCGCCGCAGCCACGACGTCACGGCCTGCTCCTCGTGGTGGTCGCGCCGGTGCTCCGCGCCGCGCAGAGCCCCATCTCGCAGCCGTCGTCGGCCGGCGCGCCCACCGCGTCCCCGCTCCTCCGCCCCGACGTGGACTCTCGCAACCCTCTCTCCAACCCTAACCCTCTCCCTCCCTCAGATCTCAATACGCCGCCGCCCCTATCCCTACCCCCGCGTAGCCCAATCCAATCCGCCGCCGTCCTCTACCCAGATCCCTCCCCGCTCCGGCGAGCCCGCCATGAACCGTCTGCGGGCGGCAGCGCAGCGGGAGCAGCACGGGCTTCACCTCCCCGGGCCATGTCTCCCCCTTCCACCATCGCTCCTCCTCCACCTCCTTCACGGCCTCCCTCCCGGGCACCGCCCGAGCAGCCTCGACAGGGACGACCTGGATCCGGACCCGGCCGCGGCCACCACGGAGGCTCTCGCCAAGGTCGACCTCTCCGACGATCCGGACGCCACCGCCACCGCCACCGCCAAGTCCGCGGCTCCAGCAAGCCCCGTCAGGCAGCCAGAGGCGGCGGCTGCGACGTGGGCAAGTCGCTCGACTACCTGTACCGCGCGTGCAGGATCGCTACCCTCGCCGTTCTTTCAGTTCATTTTGCCACCTCCCGCTCCCCAGCTTCAAAAGTTTCGATTCATTTCGATGCCGGCCACCTCCAAATGTTAACCGGTTGTGTGTGTTTCTGTTTCTGAATTTTTCGCTTTGATTCAGGTGATCGCAATCAACAAGGAGTTCCCGGGCCCCGTCGTCAACGTCACCACAAACTACAATGTCGCCGTCAACGTCCTCAACAGCCTCGACGAGCCGCTCCTCATCACCTGGTATGCTCACTCCCCACTCCCCACACTGCTCTCATATGTAGGCTGAGTCATTACAGTCATGGGTTCAGTGTGAGTGATGGCAAGCAAGTGTTGGTCTGAACATTTTTCAATTTTGGCTCACATATGCAGGGACGGCATCCAGCAGCGGAAGAACTGCTGGCAGGACGGCGTGCTGGGCACCAACTGCCCCATCCCGCCCGGATGGAACTGGACCTACAACTTCCAGGTCATGGACGACGCGTGCAAGTCGCTCGACTATCCAGAAGACCAGACCTGTGCTTTCAGTTCAGTTTCGTCAGATATATCTGCTGCCATGCTCTTCTATTTGTATTCAGTTTGGTCAGGCTTGTGGTTCCTGGACGGCCTTGGCTATCCTATCTATCTCAGCTTCATCAGTTAGGGGCAATCAATGTAGTAGTAGTGTAACGTTGATTTGCATCTTATCTTATCTGTGGGAAAATTGATCGAATCGAATTGCAGGAGCTATCTTAATTAGCTTCATCTGTTCGGATCATGTGTCAATCATATTAGCTGTGATGCCATTTTTATGTTCGTATTAGCTGCATCTTATTTGTGTTTCCCCAGTTTATGAATCATGTTTTCGTTTACGTGCCGTAAGAAGGCTGTATTTGGTAATCACCCAAAATGCCTCTCTTTTTTTAGCTGATGAATCGTCCTACATGCACAGTTTGCTTGATGTCCGTGTTTATCCAGATTCCAGAATGTTTGATTGCAACATTCTATTGAAGATTGAAGTATAGGACCAGCGTACATGATTTGGAACCTTTTGGTTTCGATCAGTTGCTGCTGCTGATTTAATGCCTATGCTCACGCTGCTGTTGATTAAATGCTTATGTTGTTGCTGCATGCTTATGCTACTGATTCAATGCTTAGGAATTGATTGAATTGAACCTGCTGTAATCCTTCCTGTTCTACTTGTATTTAATTTTTGGGTTTCTATTTGATTTTTTAGTCTGTTATATACGGTTCATCTTCAGTTTCTTCTGTAACTTGCTTGGAGCTTAGAATACACAGCCCAACTAGTCTCATATACAACTAAGACCAATGATTCATGCTGAATTCTGTATATATATGTATGTGTTGGATTGGAGAACCACTCGAGGAGGGAGGGAGGAAGCACGGAAGGTCACCATGGACCTCGCCCAACTCCCACCCATCTTCCTGCCTGCAGCTGTAGGTAACCCCCTCCCTCTCCCTGCCTTGTCAGACCTGAAGATGCAGTGTCCAAGATATTCAGTGAACTGTGTGGATTCAGACAGCAACGCTTCAGTTAACTATGTAGATCATGTACTGTATTGTTAATCACCAGTTATTGTTTCCTTTCACTGCGTAGTCGTGCCGGTTACTACTACTGTTCCTACATAATCACAAGCGTGGATGGATGATTATCTCAGATCAGATGTTGCTAGATTACTTTCTTAGATTGCTTTTGTCACCAAGCCACACAGATCATCTAGTTAGATAGAATCCGCTACGCTAGGGTGATGAATGAACGAACAAACAATAATAGGAACATGGGCACCAGGTTTTAGAGGGCTTGTGATTTTGTGGTTGCAGCAAGCCCGCCTTGTACGCCTGACGAGTTTATCCTGTGTATTTTGTCTTGCTAGACGAGTTATCCAGCAATACTAGTGCATAGTAGAAAATTATCATAGATCCTGGCTGTAACCTGCTTTTGTGCTTGTGACTTTGGCCTGCATGATTTTGTGGGGATTTGGTACCAGACTAGAGGTAGAGGCTGACGATTTCTTGTTGTTTCAGTCAAGTGCTTGATAGATAGCTGTCTCATATGCATTTTCCGTTCCTAATGGTGCTTTTTCATTTCCTTGCCAGGCCAAATAAAGGATGTTGTTCTCGGTGGAGTTGCGCTTGAGGATGAGCAGAGAGAGAAATTTAATCAAATCCAATAGGTAGGTTCTTTGTTCTTATCACATGTTGGCAGATTCTATTTGTTGTGCATATGCCAAGTGTGTCTACCTGATTGTAAACATAACTGCAATACTGTATATATGTTGACAGTCTGGTAAAAACTTGTTGTGCCTGGGTTTGTGGATCTTAAAAAAATCATCTATCCTTTCCTTACTCATACAAAAAGCCCAGCTGTTGTTCTTGTAAATACAGACGTGCATACCATCGGCACCTTCACCAAACAGAGAAGGCTCTAGCCACTTCTTTTGACAAGAAAAATAGAAGCGCCCCTAAATTTAAACATATTCCTCTTTACTGAAAACTCATTGTTCTTTTCTGAAACTATTGCAAAAATCGAGCAGTGGTACTGATTATATAAATTTATATTGTCTTGGTAGCTTCACTCGTGTCTGCCACTGCTCATTGTCGTGTTGACAGAGCGTTCACCCGATGGCGGAATACCACGCCGCAGCGTGGGCAGTCGGCGGTTGCGCTATATACGTGAGGTAACGAACATTACAAGCAGTAGAGAACTTTTAGCTTTTCCACACGTGTATATCTTTAGACAACTTTCAGTTTTCTTTTCATGTGCTGAAACTGAAAGAAATCTTTGATGCTAACTCTGCGTGTGATTATGGCAGTGACAAACCCGAAAACCATGACTTCGATCTGCTGAGGAAGCTTGTGTTTCCTGACGGATCAATCCTGCGAGCCAAACTGCCCGGGAGACAAACTGCACTACCGTTGTCGCGGAAATTCCGTGCGATGGAAGCTTCTAGAGCCTGCTGGTACTTCCTAGCCAGAAGCCCCACGAGCTCGACGTCCAGCCCTACAACCACCACCCCACGCACAAGGTCGCTCCCTGCTCCCTCCTGTTCATTTATCTGTCCAGCTCAATCCTACATTCCTACCGCTACTTTTGCTGTTGAAATCGAGATGCTACCCTCATCTTGCTGCTGTCTGTCAATCGAATCAAACTGACCAGAGAATGAATGAGTTTGCAACCCTTCCTAATTTTTTGTTCTTGTTCTATTTTGAAATGGACGCAGCAGGTGCTCTGCTCTTGCTCACGTCTAGCACCGTCTCTGGTGCGATGGTGCTTCTTGAGGCGACCACAAGCTCTCCGGTGAGTCGGCTCCATCGTCTAGCCCTAGCTCCCTATTTTCTGGTCCTATAGCATGCTCTGTTGGTTTAGACACTAGCAGCAGTAGCCTACCGTGTATACGTACTAAACAGCAGGAGCTCAATCACCTTGTGTACACTAGCAGCTTGCTTACACACTTGTCACTTTTGCTTGTGGTAGCCATTACGTAGCTGAATCACGTCCGTGTGTACTAATCATCAGTTCATAGTATTTGGCTTCTCTGTGATGGTCTGCGACTATTTTATGGTGATGTGGATATACTTTCTGATTTAAAGTTACTAATATTTTTTGTTTTGATTCTTTCTCTGGTGCGAGGAAAGCTGTGAGTAGACGTCAACGATGCCTACTTGCTTGGCTGCTACAGTGATGCATGCGCCGGTCAAGCAAGCACACATGCATATACGTACATGTTAGGATAGTAGCAGATGTGCCATAATTCCTGTGTAAGGAAATGTATTCCTGAGATGATTTTGTTATGTTATCTAAACCTGGGAGATGTCTTATGTGATGTGATATGATGGATGATCTGAATTCGACATTGAGTTTCCCTAATTTGAATATGAAACAATGTCGGATGCGTGTGTGTAACTGGATTAAAGAGGTCTTGTGCCCAAACAATTTTGTCCAAACATTTATTTCAAAATCTGAGATCTAATACTGGACAACTAATTGGGCTGAAAAAGGCCACAGCCCAACAAGCATTGGTCTGTTTAAAAGTGAAACAAAAAAAGCCTTAGAAAATAAAAAAATATGTTGCAAAAAAGGCCGTGGCCCCCTAATATGGAAGTATGGCACATGCACAAATTGACAGAAAAATACACTAAATTGGCTGAATTAATGGGCTCGGCCCATATAAACACCCAATTGGACCGGGCCGATTTTAATTTTTGACCTTTTCAATTGGTCGCAATTTTGCCACGTTAGATTGCCACGTCGGATCCGACGTAGCCTGGGCAGACAGCCAGTGACCAAAACAAAAGGTCATGCGTTCAACGACCTTCTGTTTTGGTCGTAAATGTCTACGACTTTCTCTGTGAGAAGGTCGTTAATTTTAGTTTACGACTGCCAGCTTTTGACCTTCTGTTTTTGGTCACAAAAAGGTCGCAAATGAAAAACAATGACCTTTCAGTGACCAATAGTCAAGGTCACAAGTTGACATATTTCTTGTAGTGGTAGTGTAGAAATTTTTATCCGGCGTAACACCTGTAGAGTATGACCCATAGAAATTTCTAGGTTCACACAAATTAGGGAAAGCATTAGTTCAACCCATCAGGGCATCTTAGGAACATTTGCAAAAACTGCAGAGGTAATTAACTCAAGCTCGGAAGCAGATCATGGTTGACAAAGCAGATAATACAATTTACCAAAGGCAATATGTATCAGGGGAAGAGCGCACAAGGTTAGTGGATATGAAGGACACTTTCGGATAATAATCTACCAAAGGATCTGGCGGTCAACAAGGATCTGATGTGAGTAACGATACTCAACGAGAAGAAGTAAGAATGCAGAGGCATCAAGTTATGGAAATTTTAGGATAATTTCAAAACTTCAATACAAAAGAATTACGATACCCAGATCGGTGTATCAGAATCGGATGCTATGATTAGGTACGAGTATGTTGAATAGGATTAGATGGGCAATCAATCAAGGTTTGATTTGCCGAGAATCAGCTCATATGTCCGGAATGACGTCTGAGCTGGAAGAACAATTTCCAGGGAACAACTGATGATTGCGTGCATTCACACACATGTTGAATCGATAGGGTAAGGACGACAATCGCAAAGGATTTTAATGAATATTGCTAGACATATGGAATTAACCAAAATGCAAGTAGGTAAGGAAGAACAAGATCAATAGGCTACTAAGGATTTTCAGAAGATCGAATAGTATTTCGAAGAATTTTGTGAAACACAAGAACAACTAGGGATGAGCGAATACTCGATAATTGTGAGGAATTATCCGTAGGGGTATTCATGTGGTAAAGAACTGCAAGGCAGTAAGCTCAAAGGATTCTCGAGGCAACGAAGAGTATTTCGGGGTATCTTGTAATAACAAGAGCAACAGGGAATGGCTGTAAGACTGGCAAGTGTATGTAGTTATCCATAAAGATATATCGGTGCCAGGGAATTGCAAAAGCGACGGACACAAAGTCTCAAGAGAACATCGTAGGGTATCTTCGGAATCTTCTGGTGCAGCAGGCGATCATCTATAATAAGGGGCTCTCCAAGAGGAAGTAGTTACGAGATCCTAAGGTTAGAGTTAGGAAAATCGTTTAACCCGAATGGAAGAGAGGTTAGAGTCCCAAAGTATAGACGAGGTATAAAAGATTCTAATACCACCCAATTGGCGACGTGGGCCCGTAAGCCACAGAGCGAAGTTAGTAAAATGGTTTTCAGTTTCTAGACTCAACTTCGGCCAAGGAGTTGGAAAGGGGGCTACCTACAGGCACTTGGCTCTGATACCAACTTGTGACGCCCTCGATTCAATCGTACACTAATCATACACGCAAATGTGTACGATCAAGATCAAGGACTCACGGGAAGATATCACAACACAACTCTAGACACAAATTAAAATAATACAAGCTTTATATTACAAGCCAGGGGCCTAGAGGGCTCGAATACATAAGCTCGAAAACACAAGAGTCAGCGGAAGCAACAATATCTGAGTACAGACATAAGTTAGACAAGTTTGCCTTAAGAAGGCTGACACAAAAGTAGCAACGATCGAAAAGGCAAGGCCTCCTGCCTGGGAGCCTCCTAACTACTCCTGGTCATCGGCGGTCTCCATGTAGTAGTAGGCATCGACGGTGGCATCTGGCTCCTGGGCTCCGACATCTGGTTGCATCAACCGGAAAGAAGAAGGGGGGAAAGGGGGAGCAAAGCAACAGTGAGTACTCATCCAAAGTACTCGCAAGCAAGGATCTACACTACATATGCAACATTATCAAAGGAAGGCTGTATATGTGGACCGGGCTGCAGAAATGCCAGAATAGAGGGGAGAGCCTAGTCCTATCGAAGACTAGCATCTTCTTGAAACCACCATCTTGCAGCAACAGGAGGGAGTAGAGTAGCATAAAATAAAGTAGTAGTAGTAGTGTCATCAACCTCGACCAGAGATCCTTTCTCGACTCCATGCGAGAAAGCAATCCCAGAGCCATACTATCCAATTCTCATATCCATGTCTCATCTCAAGTATCTAGTTCTAGTTGTATCGATCGGGATACAACTCCGAGTGTCCGTTACCGTAGGACAGGCTATCGATAGATGTTTTCTTCCCTGCAAGGGTGCACCAACTTACCCACCACGCTCGATTAACTCCGGTCGGACACACTTTCCTGGGTCATGCCCGGCCTCGGCCAAACAATACGCTGCAACCCAACCTAGGCTTAATAGAGAGGTCAGCACGCCGGACTAAACCTATGCCCCCAGGGGTCATGGGCCATCGCCCCGGGAACTCCTGCACGTTGCGAGGGCGGCCGATGAGTAGACCTAGCTACCTCCTTAAAAAAGGCAGGTGCTTACCAGTCCAACCCGGCGCGCGCCGCTCAGTCGCTGATGTCTATTAAGCTTCGGCTGATGCATACGACGCAGAACGCCCATACTATGCCCACGTGATGGTTACTGCTATAAGGCCAGAGGCCCCTCGGATCAAATATCCAAATCGTAGTGGATTGGGAACGCGCAGTAACAAGCAGAGACTCACGAAAGATGTGATCCCGTTGCCCCGTCTCGAGGACTTGCGACAAGGGCTAGGAATGTCAGGCCACGCCTCGTAATTATCTCGCGGGCACCCTCCAGGTCAACTCGTCTCCACATCACTTGCGGGTACCCCTCAGGGTCGACCCGCCTTTCCAAGTAACAGTGGTAAAGTCCAAGTATCCGTGTGTCCAAACTCAAGGGGAAAACCCGAGGAATCACCCCCGGTGATTTCCACTCGATGTAATTATCAAGGTGAACGTAAGAGGAACCACCCTCGAGGTTCACACTTGAGGGGTTGCACGACAGAGTCGTATCGGAAGTGGTTAAGGTGGAATCACCCTCGATGACCACGACCGAATATCTACACTACAGGGTTAACATCAGAAGTGTTGTAGAGGTCTCACCCTCGGCACTCGATAGTAACCAAGTAGTGTCGAGCAAGTAAGGGGAAAGTGATGTGCGGTGCCGGGGCCTGGTCTTCGATCCCGTTGATCGGGTCTTCTGATAATCCAGCGGGGCGGTCGGGACAAAGTGGGGGGTCTCTGATGGGTCTCTATCCAACCTATACTAAACAGTTTAGGATAAGCAAGTAGGTAACAATAAGCAGGTTACAAAAGCAGGCTATGCATCAGAATAGGAGCAAACGATAACAATAGCAAAATGTAATGCAAGCATGAGAGAATGGAATGGGCGATATCGGGATGATCAAAAGGGGGGGGGGGGGCTTGCCTGGAAGCTCCGCTGAAAGGGAAGAAGGATCGTCGTTGACGTAGCCGATCACAACGGCATCATCAGCGGTCTCGGGGTCTACCGGAGAGAAGAGGGGGAAGAAACAATAAATATAAAGCAAACAAAGCATCACAAAACATAACATGGCAATATGCTGCGCCGGGTGTGACCTAACGTATGGCTACACGATATAGGTGAAGGGGGAATTCAACCGGGAAGGTATTCGCGGTTCCGGACCTGTGCCAGACAGGTGACTCGAGGGGGAAATGTTCCATGTTCAGATAGTTAGAGGCATCTGACAGGTAAAGGAGCCGCGTATTCGGATTCGTCTCGTCGTTCTGAGCAACTTTCATGTAGAAAGTTTTTCGATCCGAGCTACGGTTTAATTTCTATTAATTTTCAAAGTTTTAGCAATATTCTGAAATTATTAATTCGAATTATCCAAATAGTAAAAAGCTAAGTGCAGTCAGTCCAGTGCACCCAGCTGTGTAACGGAGGCTGACAGTGGGGCCGGGAAACACTGAGTCTGCAAGTCAACTTTTGACGGTTGACTGGTCAACTTGACCAGCAGGTCCCACGTGTCATTGACAGGGCTATTAACAGGGTTTTTAGTTAATCTAATAACTTAATTAGCGAGGTGGGGCCGGGCTGTCAGTGAGACACTAAGTTAACTGGGTTAATCTAATTATAACTAATCCTAACGCTGCAGTAGACAGGCCCATCCGTCGGTGGGCCATTACCTAACCTAATCTAACACACACACACACACACACATGGCCGGCCAAGGACCCGGCCGGCAACACACGCGCATGTGCGGGCATAGGGGCGGGCAGGCATGGCGGCGGCCGCGCCGGTGGACGGAGGCGGCGGGGAGCGGTGGCCGGTGGTGAGCGCGGAGCGGCGAGCAGCGGCGGCCTGCAGGGCGAGCGGAAGGCGACGACGCGGCTAGGCGTGCGGGCGACGCTTGCGACGAGGCGCAGGGGCGCGGGTGGACGCGAGCTCGGGGCTCGGCCGGGCGAGTGAGGGCGACAACAGAGAGCGAGAGGCGGAGGCGGCTCCAGTAGCTAGGCAGCAGGGCGGGAGGGAGCAGTCGCCACGGTGCGGCAACAGCGGCACACGCAGAGCAGCAGCGAGCAGCACAACAGCGGCAGCTAGCAACAGCAGAGTAGCACGACGCGCGGGGAAGGAGGAGCAAGGCATGGCCCCGGGCAGCAGGGGCCCGCGAGCACACGCGCACACGCGAGGCGCAGCTGAGTCTAGGGGCTGGGCGCGCAAGGGAGTAGAGCTCCATCCGGTCACGGGAGGTCACGGGCGGCGTCTTAAGGCCACAGATCGAAGGGGAAAAGGGGGGGTCGGGGGAGCTCACCCCGGAGCTCGTGATGTGGTCGAGGAAGCCGTATGGAGTCGAGGTGGACCGGAGGAGCGGTGGAGCAACGTGGCAGTGACGAACGGAGTCGGGTCCCGAGGTCGAAGGCAGCTCGATCCAGTCGATGTAGGTGCTTCGAGCTCGAACGTGTCCCCGTAGTCGAAGAGGACGACGGCGGCGGTCCTCCTGGGCGCCTTGGCTAGCCGTGGGGAGGCCGGTAGCCATGGCGATGAGGGTAACGCGGCGGCGAGGCATTGGGAGGCTTTGGGTTCGAGCGGAGGAGCGAATGGAAGGGGAAGAAGGAGATAGGGTTCGATCCAGGGGGCTTGGGGTCGTTCTCATCCACATTGGGAGGACGACGGATGGCCGGTACCCGGCCGGGCGCCATGGGATGGCCGCCACGATCCCCTGCCCGCCTCCTGTAGCAGGAGGAAGGGGAAAAGGGGATTGTTGGGCTGGGCTATGTACTGTAGCAATAGGCTACTAGTGCACAATAGTAGTTAGGCCCGCTTTTTGTTATATATGTTTTTCTGTTTGTCTTAAACATAATCTGTTTGCAATATTTGAGGTGCTAATTGGTCTTTGAAAAAATGTGAAACTTGGCCAAATAAATACATTGCAATATCTGCCACTGGCACAAAAATTCGGGAGGAGTTTGAATTCATTTGGATTTTTCACTACTGGAAAAGCATTTAAAATGTTGATTTGGAACTGCTTTAATTCCTAGGGGAAATTAGCTATCTCAAATGATGTTGAATCACTCATGACATTTAGTTAGTGAATATTTTCAACCCAGCGAACATTTTTGTTTTACTGTTTGGAGAAATAATTTATTTGACTTTATTTTAAAATTGAATTTGAATTGGTTTTGAATCAAAGTGAGATGAGCAATAGCAACAGTGATGGCTTGGCATCATTAGTAGGGGATTACTGTAGCTTGATTATCCGGGCGTTACAACGGGTACTCCGGGATATCCTAGGACAACACTGGATTCTCCAGGTGCCCGCAACCAATCCACCCAGATGTGTATTTAAGTAGCCAGCTCAAGTAAACCATTAATTAACAATCTCACATCTGTCATGGATGCACTCAAACCCAATCCACGTCTACTAGCATAGCATGGCAATATAAGCATAACGTAGAAGTAACTCCCAAGGGTTTGATAATAAAATGGCAATAGGTTCTACCTCGTCATCTACTTCCCAAACCCACGTGTTAAGAGATCCTACTCATGCAATGATTGAGGGGTGACACTAATGCATAAAAACTGGGTATGAAAAGAGTATGATCAATGTGTTACTTGCCTTGCTGACGATCTGCAAACCCTAGAGACTCGTAGTAGCACGCTTCACACTCCGGGAATTCTATCGCAAATAAACAATAGCATACATAAGCAATCAAGCAAAGATGCACAGGTAAAACTCAAATAAGAAGATCAAATCTGAAAGTTCAACTGAAGAGATTCGATCTGCAAAAAGAATCAATCGAATCGGAGCTACGGAACTGAAACTACGGTAAAAAAACCTCAAATTCAAATCTGCTTGAAACCAAATTTTAAATTGTCAAAACCTTGTTCAAGTTGATTAAACAGAAAGAGGGGCTCGAGACGAAGATTTTGGCATTGGTTTCACTGGATTGGACAAACGGTTTAGAAACGGCGAGGGTTTGAAGTCCAGGGGCTAATCTGCGATAAAAATAATCACAGATAGGTCCCTGGCCAAAAATAAAATAAAAAGAAAAGACTAACGAATGAACGTTCGCTGTCTGAACCTAACTGGTGAATAACGTTCATTAAAACAAATGAACGGACGAACGTCCATTATATAACTTAACCGAACGAAAACCGTTCTAAAACAATAAACTGCGAAACAGAAAAACCAGGATTAACTGAAGAAAAACCGACCGGTCAACGGGCAGGGTCAACAACGGTGGTTCCGGCGAGATCCGGCGCGCCGGCGGCATTGGCAACGGCGGCGACGGCGCGGGTGGCGCAGGGCTGCGGGGGGGGGGGGGTGGCGGCGGCGGCGCGGGCGGAGCAGCGTCGGCGTCGGCGACGCGGGCGGAGTAGCGGCGGCGGCTCGGCAGCAGCGGCGAGAGGCAAAGCGAGCGGTGGCAGCTCGGCAGCGGCGGCGGGATGCGAAGTGGGCGGCGGCGGCTTCGGCTTGGGGTCCCACGGGGGGGCCCCGAGCTCGGATTTTAAGGGGGAGGGGAGGCGGCAGCTTGCGGGAGGGGGCACGCCCTCGGGAGGCGTGTCCGAGGCGGACACGGCCAGCGGCGGCGGCGGGGCGGACTCTCGCTGCGGGGAAAGGCGGCGGCGCACGCCGTTGGGCCGGCTCGGCTGGGACTTCGGCCCAGTCGGGCGAAGAAACTTTTTTTAAAGATTCCGCCCAGAAAAAAAATCCTAAATATATAAAATTAAAAATCTAAAAAAGCCAAAACAAATTTTGACCATCTAAATTAAATATTTAGAACTTAGTGAACATTTTCTTGGCCTAAAATGCAATTTTGAAAAATGTATATTTTTCTCTTATTAAAATAAAATAACAATAAAATCCAGATAAAAGTATTTATTTGATTTTAACATTTTTCCTCCAATATTTCATTTATTTTGGAGAATTCATATTATCTCCTCTCATATATTTTTAAGAAATATTTTTGGAGAGAAAAATAATTAAAACCCAAAATGATCCTTGTTTTGATATTTGACAAAATTCAAATATGAAAACGGTGAAACCCCAACTCTCTCCGCGGGTCCTTGAGTTGCTTAGAATTTCGAGGATCGCAAAGCAAAATGCAAATAAAATATGATATGCATATGACCTATGTATAACATTCCAAATTGGAAATTTGGGATGTTACAAACCTACCCCCCTTAAGATGAATCTCACCCTCGAGATTCGGGTTGGCTAGAAAATAGGTGTGGGTGGTCTTTGCGTAGGTCTTCCTCACGTTCCCAGGTGGCTTCATCCTTGGTATGGTGGCTCCACTGAACTTTGCAAAACTTGATAACCTTGCTGCGTGTGACTCGGCTGGCAAACTCGAGAATCTTGACTAGTTTCTCCTCATAGGACAGATCACTATCCAACTGAATTGCTTCCAGGGGCACTGTATCTCTTAGAGGAATATCGGCCATCTCAGCATGACACTTCTTCAACTAGGAAACGTGAAACACATCATGAACTCCTGACAGTCCTTCGGGTAACTCCAACTTGTAGGCCACCTCTCCCATACGCTCCAAGACTCGGTATGGTCCTACAAATCTCGGGGCTAACTTTCCCTTAACTCCAAATCTTTTAACTCCTCGCAGAGGTGACACACGAAGATATGCCCTGTCTCCGATTTCATGGACTACCTCGTTGCGTTTTGAGTCTGCATAACTCTTCTGCCTGGACTGAGCTACCTTCTCTTCGGACTCTTTAATCAAATCCGGTCCAAACAACTGACGGTCTCCAACTTCATCCCACATTAATGGTGTCCTGCACCTCCTTCCATACAAGGCTTCGAAGGTGCCATCTTCAAACTGGCTTGGTAGCTGTTCTTGTATGAGAACTCTGCGTAAGGCAAATTATCATCCCAACGAGATCCATAATCTAGCGCACAAGCTCTCAACATGTCCTCCATAATCTGATTGACTCTCTCGGTCTGTCCATCGGTCTGCGGATGAAATGTTGTACTGAACTCAAGTCTGGTTCCCAAAGTCTGGTGCAGCTGGTGCCAAAACTTTGAAGTAAACTGGGTCCCTCTATCTGATACGATGGTCCTCGAAACTCCATGCAGACATACGATCCTGGTCATATATATCTTGGCCAACTTCGCAGTCGTATAAGTGGTTTTCACTAGGATAAAGTGAGCTACTTTGGTCAGACGATCCACTACTATCCAAATAGAATCATATCCCGATCGGGTCCTTGGTAATCCGGTGATAAAATATATGCCAAGCTTGTCCCACTTCCATCAGGTATCGGCATAAGCTGCAGTAATCCTGCTGGCTTCTGATGTTCTGCCTTCACTCTCTGACATACATCACATACGACTACATACTCGGCAATATCTTTCTTCATACCAGTCCACCAGAAACGCTCCTTCAAATCCAAATACACCTTGGTGTTTCCGGGGTGTATCGAGTATGGCGAGTCATGAGCTTCCTGAAGTATCAACTTTCTGATCTCTGCATTATTGCGCACATAAACACGGTCCTCAAACCACAAGTTGTTGTGCTCATCCTCACGAAAACCTTTGGCTTTTCCTTTACTCATCCTCTCCTTTATCTCAGCAATCTCTTTGTCATCCTTCTGAGCTTCTCGAATCATTCCCAATAATGTTGACTGTACTTCCAATGCTGCAACAAAACATCTAGGGACTATCTCCAAATGAAGCTCCCTGAGATCCTCGGCTAACTCCTTCGGTAATCCTCCGCTTACGAGGGTATTTGTGACGCCCCCGATTCAATCGTACACTAATCATGCACGCAAACGTGTACGATCAAGATCAGGGACTCACGGGAAGATATCACAACACAACTCTAAAACATAAATAAGTCATACAAGCATCATAATACAAGCCAGGGGCCTCGAGGGCTCGAATACAAGTGCTCGATCATAGACGAGTCAGCAGAACCAACAAATCTGAGTACAGACATAAGTTAAACAAGTTTGCCTTAAGAAGGCTAGCACAAACTGGGATACAGATCAAAAGAGGCGCGGGCCTCCTGCCTGGGTCGTCGTCAGCGGCCTGCACGTAGTAGTAGGCACCTCCAGTGTAGTAGGAGTCGTCGTCGACGGTGGCGTCTGGCTCCTAGGCTCCGGCATCTGGTTGCGACAACCAGGTAGAAGGGAAAGGGGGAACAGACGGAGAAAAGCAGCCATGAGTACTCATCCAAAGTACTCGCAAGCAAGGAGCTACACTACATATGCATGGGTATATGTGTAAAGGGCCATATCAGTGGACTGAACTGCAGAATTCCAGAATAAGTGGGGGATAGCTAATCCTGTCGAAGACTACGCTTCAGGCCACCTCCATCTTGCAGCATGTAGAAGAGAGTAGATGGTAAGTTCACCAAATAGCATCGCGCATAAACCTACCCGGCGATCCCCTCCTCGTCGCCCTGTTAGAGAGCGACCACCGGGTTATATCTGGCACTTGGAAGGGTGTGTTTTATTAAGTATCTGGTTCTAGTTGTCATAAGGTCAAGGTACAACTCCGGGTCGTCCTTTTACCGAGGGACACGGCTATTCGAATAGATACACTTCCCTGTAGGGGTGCACCACATAACCCAACACGCTCGATCCCATTTGGCCGGACACACTTTCCTGGGTCATGCCCGGCCTCGGAAGATCAACACGTCGCAGCCCTACCTAGGCACAACAGAGAGGTCAGCACACCGGTCTAAATCCTATGGCGCAGGGGTCTGGGCCCATCGCCCATTACACACCTGCACGTTGCGTGGGTGGCCAGAAGCAGAACTAGCCCCCTTAATACAAGAGCAGGCTTACGTTCCAATCCGGCGCGCGCCGCTTAGTCGCTGACGTCACGAAGGCTTCGGCTGATACCACGACGTCGAGTGCCCATAACTGTTCCCGCGTAGTTGGTTAGTGCGTATAGGCCAGTGGCCAGACTCAGATCAAATACCAAGATCTCGTTAAGCGTGTTATTTTGAAGTAACCGCGAACGCCGACCAGGGCCAGGCCCACCTCTCTCCTAGGTGGTCTCAACCTACCCTGTCACTCCGCCACAAAGATCCACTCGCGTGTACTCCTACGAGCCGACCCGACTTTAGTCACCACAGGTATCATATATTATGTATATAAGTATATACCCGTGATCACCTTCCGAGTGATCACGGCCCGATAGTATAGCAAGGCAGACGGACAAGAATGTAGGGCCACAGATGGATATACTAGCATCCTATACTAAGCATGTAGGATTGCACGTAAAGGTAACAACAGTAGTAGCAAGGACAGGCTATGCATCAGGATAGGATAAACGGAAAGCCGTAACTGGCTACACTACTCTAATGCAAGCAGTATAGAGAAGAATAGGCGATATCTGGTGATCAAGGGGGGGGGGCTTGCCTGGAAGCTCTGCCGAGGAGGGGTCGTCAACACCGTAGTCGTACTGGGTAGCAGCGGCGTCGGTGTCGGTGTCTAGCGAGAGAAGAGGCGGAAGAAACAATAAATACAATGCAAACAAATGCATGACGATGCATGACATGACAAAGCGTGATGCTGGTGTGCCCAAGCGCGGTAGTAGGTGATACCGGCGAAGGGGGGAAACATCCGGGAAAGTATTCCCGGTGTTTTGCGTTTTCGGACAGATGAACCGAAGGGGGAAAGTTGCATGTTCGATATGCTAGGGGTGTGTGGCGGACGAATGGGCTGCGTATCCGGATTCGTCTCGTCGTTCTGAGCAACTTTCATGTACAAAGTTTTTTCATCCAGGTCAGGAATTATTTTGTATTAATTTTTAAAGGTTTAATTCATTTTTACAATTAACAGAATTAGTTTAATCAGAATATGTAATTATGATGTCAGCATGATGTCAGGGTGATGTCAGTAGTCAACTAGTCAGTTGACCTAGTCAAACTGACGTGTGGGTCCCATTCGTAATAGGCTCAGAGTAATTAAGCAAGGTTAATTAGTTTTAACTAAAAGATTAGATTAACTAATTTTAATTAGTTTAGTTAAACCGAATTAATTAAGTTAATTAATAATTTTATTATATATTTATTCATTTCTTTATTAATTATCAATAATTTATTTTTTATATTTTTTTATAAAAACATTCTGGGGCTGGTGGGCCCGGGCTGTCATAGGCCCATGGCCTAACGGGTTCAGGCGCTCGGGTGCGGGTGTCACCCGAGCAGGCGCTGGGCAGCGGGCGCCGTTGCGGGCGAGGCGCCCATTGGGTGGACCCGAGGCGACGGGGCAACGCTCAGAGGAGCAACACGGGAGGGGAGCGCCGCGGGGCGACGCGCATCAGGCGTAGGCACGTGGGGCAGAGGAGGCGCATGTGGTCTAGCACTGCACGCGGCGGGGCGGCTGCTTTGCAAGCCACGGCGCGAGCGCGCGCGTCGGGGCTGTGCAGCGGGCAGGGGAAGCGGAGGGTGATGCCTGCAGTAGTGGGGAGGCGCGGGCGCGGCGAGCTGCTGCGTCTAGGGAGTGACGGGCGTGAGCCGGGCAAGCCCAGTGCGCGGGCGGAGCGCGACACACGTGCACGGGCATCGGGACGACCATGGTGAGCGCGAGGACGCGGGAGAGAGAGAGGAGAAGAGAGGGGTTGGGGTCCTCACGGTCGAGTAGAGACCGGGGGTGACGAGGCTCGAGGGAGGCCGTCGGGGAGGAGGACGGGGATGCGTGCGTCGACGGAGTCGAGGCGGAGGAGCTCCGGGTGGCGGCGAGAAGGGACGGCGGGGTCGTCCTCGGGCGCTGGGGACGGCGGCAAGCCACGGTTCCTCGGGCGAGGTGGGGCTCCGACGCGGTAAGGGATCGGGCGCGGGGTGCTCGACGACGATGGAGAACGAGAGGGAGTGGGGGGTCGTGCGGGGCGACGGGGATGGGTGTCGTGGGTTCGTTCCCCCGATCCAGATCGTGGAGGAGAGGGGGATCGTGGGTGGGGAAGTGGGGATTTAGGGTTACGGGGGAGGGAGAGGTGGCCTTGTAGGCCAGAGAGGGGGGTGCGGCTGGGCCGGTTGGCTAGCTGGGCCGCACGGCCAACTGGGCCAAGGCCCAGTCGGGAGGGGGGTTGTTTTCCTTTTATTCTTTTGTTTTCTTTTTATTTTAGTAATTTTGCTTTATTGTTTTATCTTTATGCTCATTTTATTTTTGTTTTACAAAATATATACAGAAGCACCTAAATTAGACTAGTTTTATCACTGCCACAAAAAGTCCACACCTAATTAAAATAGTTTAATACTCTATAAATTATGAAAGGCATTTAGTTAAATGTTTAAGCTACTGTTTTATTTATTTTACAGCCTTTAAACACTTTATCAAAGTTTGGTTTCTCCGCCACAATTACCTATGCAATATTTGGATTACTCCGAACATTTTAGTTTTAATATTTCAAAACTTTTATTGTTTGCCTCTATTTTGAATTTGAATTTGAATCGGTTTCGAACTAACGCGAGATTAGCGACAGTAACGGAGGTGACGTGGCGTTATTAGCAGAGGTTCCTGTAGCTTGATTATCCGGGCGTCACAATTCTCCTCCACTACAAGAAATCTCGTCCCGAGATTTAAGAGGTAGAGAAGGGGGGGGGGAGGTCTAGTTACGAAATTCTAACGGATCTTCTTGAAGAAGTTAATCCCTTTTGTTGATGTCTTCAATTCTTTATTCCAGTGCATCATGATGAAGTTATCGTCCTTTCTTCGGGAACTCCATCGAACTTACGAATAGGTAAGGGGGTATTCCGGAAGAACGGGCCACTATAGTGCTGCTTATCTGGTAGACAACATCAGCGAAGGTGGCGGAAAGTAACTCTCGATTTGAATTTTAAGACATTATCGAGAGCAAAGTAAGAAGGTGCAAAATAGAAGTGTCAAGCGCATAGGCAATCGTTCGTCGCCTGGAACGAAGTGTGAAAGGAATTCAGGGCAATGGGAATAAGTATTGCGTCTGATACCAGAATAGATCACTAGGCAGGTGGCTCGTGAATTACATATGAAGTCAAGCGCGAGGAATAACTTTGGCAACAGGGTGTACAGGAGAGTCAGGTTTCGATCCTATGGAACTGTGGGTTATGGGCCCACCATGTGGGTTAAAAGTAGAAAGTGCGGTGACATCTTGCACGGTTATGATAGCAAGGCATGTCAGAGAATAACCTGTCGGTTATGTCGGCAACAACATCGGTACCAAGGGCGAGGGACGAAGAGAACGATTTTCCTGCTCGTTGAAACGAGGCGGACCAATAGGCAAAGTTCTCATCCATCGGTGGTTACCGGAATGTCATCAACAATAGTAACAGGGTCTTGCTGACAGAATTGTACACCGAGGTGTTTACATAAGCAGGAGAATATTACTGCTTAGACCATATAGATCACAAGAAAGGTTAAACCAAATAATGGACAGGAAAATATGATTATCAGATATTTCAGGGGTATATCCTTCCCAATGATAAGCAGAGCATGATATCCATGACAGGATATAATGTAGAAAACCCTTTAGGCAAGGGGAGAGAAATTTCATGACAATACCCATGCAACGGTGTTAGGATAAATGATAAAGAAAATTTAGCATTGTGCTTCAAATGCTCTTATTGAAAATCGGATTACCACAGACATGCTTCGAGATAGCATTGACATGGTCATCAATTAAGGTTCAGAATTTGGATGCACAAAGGATCCATCAGGAACAACTTGTAGAATAAGTTTTACAATTTCCTCATGGAAGAATGGATAACCTTGCTGAAAAGGAAACTATAACAATAGTCCTCCAATCAGGTGTGCCAGGCATGACATCACCTTATCGGGTCATATAAGACCAACGTTATAACTCTTGGATAAATGTTCCAACCATCATATCTGACCGAGATTCAGATCTGATTGGTGTCAGGATACCTCAGACTCAGGATGTCTGAGAAGAAAGGTACAACAGAAATTGACGGAATGACATTGTAAGATTCTCGGGAATGAACTATGGAAGCGAGTTCCGAAACAAGAGTTCATCAGTAAACCAAGGAGAGGATGAGGAGGTGGCTGATGGACTCAGCAACAATTCATCGAGAATTGCAAAGGATGGATTTCCACAATTATGTGAACAAGGGGATAGCATTTGTCAGATCAAATGATATAGTGAGATATGCTCGAGGAAAACATACCCAATTAAACATCAGTTGAAAGGTGCAGCCGAAATATGGGCTTATGTAGCATGACTGATGTTAGAATGGTGATTCGATAACCAATGCACAAAGAATGAAACTATCGTTCATTATCTTACAAGCAATAAGGTTGCTAGTAATTTTGGATTCACACATCATAGTTAAATGGCTGGTATCCTGGTTAGAATCAACACGGGGACCAAGATATGAATGGAGATGGTGAGAAGTATTACTATATCAAGAATTCTTAAGAGGTGGTGAAATTCACACAACCTTCTTGACATAAAAGATGGTAATACTCCAAGGTAGAACATAACATAAGTTGGATAGCAAGGATCTCAAGGTACAACACAAAACACAAACAAGTTTGTGTTAGAGGGAAGGCAATAAAGTGGCCGATGATAACACACCTCATCAAGGGCAAGGATGGTATTTCTCTTGATGAATCCGGTTGATATCCTGGAAGAGCTCATAAGGTTGATGATGATCACGACACATTTGTTGAGAGATTTCATGAAGATGTAATCAATCAGCGACGACATCAAGTCAAAGGAATGATGAAGCGAAAGGTTATTGGAACCACGACACAAACTCGAAATCAAGCTTGCTGTTCAAGGCGAAATGATATGATGAGGAAAATTTACATAAGCTCAGCTCATCGTCAAAAATTGTGCTCCGAGAAGATGGACCAGGTAGCATAGTTAAAAGTTTACAAGATAATGATATAGCCGATCAGGTTAGGAATGACTTGAAGGATTAATAAACTCGTAAGCAACGAAAATTACTTGGAGTTATTGATTCGGAGTGCGGAACCGATTCACTTATCGGTGTTTTGAGTTGACCAACAACCCAGCACCCATGAAGTGACAGCGACCGGGAAAGGTAGTACTTCATCAAAAATTCATAACCTTTCATTCACTTCTCGCCTTTGGCCTTGCCTGGATGGTAGTGCAGCTTCATATCATAATCCTTTATAAGCTCCAACCATCTCCTTTGCCTGAGATTCAGCTCCTTCTGTGTGAAAATGTACTTCAAACTCTTATGATCCGTGTACACATCACAATGATTTCCAATAAGAAAATGTCTCCAGGTCTTGAGTGCATTCACTACGGCTGCTAACTCCAAATCATGCGTGGCATAATTCAACTCATGTGGTCGAAGCTGTCGTGAGGCATATGAAACAATTCTTCCATCTTGCATAAGTACACCTCCAAGTCCTAAGCGAGAAGCGTCGCAATACACTTGGAAATCCTTGTGTATATCCGGCAGAATCAGTACTGGGGCTGTAACCAAACATTTCTTCAACTCCTGGAAACTTGCCTCACATTCATCTGTCCATTTGAATTTGATGTCCTTCTTCAACAACTCCGTCATGGGCATCGCAATCTTAGAGAAATTCTCAAGGAATCTCCGGTAGTATCCCGCGAGTCCAAGAAAACTGCGGATCTCTCCTACTGAGGTGGGTGCTAGCCAATCAGTGACGGAGTGAACCTTGGTAGGGTCTACTGCTATACCTTCTCCTGATATAACATGTCCAAGAAATCCAACTTCTTTCAACCAAAACTCGCATTTGTTGAACTTGGCATATAACTGAGTTCCCTGAGCTTCTCGAGAACTAAACGCAAATGCTCCTTGTATTCCTCTTCATTCTTCGAGTATACCAAGATAGCTTCAATGAACACCATGAAAAACTTATCCAAGAACTCCATGAACACCTTATTCATCATACTCATGAAATAGGCAGGGGCATTAGTCAATCCAAATGACATAACCTTGTACTCATATAGCCCGTACCTTGTGGTGAAAGCTGTCTTAGGTATATCCTGTTCTCGAACCTTCAGCTGGTGGTATCCTGATCGTAGATCAATCTTGGAGAAGTCATATTATCTCCTCCCATATATTTTTAATATGAAATATTTTTGGAGAGAAAAATAATTAAAACCCAAAATGATCCTTGTTTTGATATTTTGAGAAAATTCAAATATGAAAACGGTGAAATACCCAACTCTCTCCGTGGGTCCTTGAGTTGCTTAGAATTTCGAGGATCGCAAAGCAAAATGCAAATAAAATATGATATGCATATGATGACCTATGTATAACATTCCAAATTGAAAATTTGGGATGTTACAAACCTACCCCCCTTAAGATAAATCTCGCCCTCGAGATTCGGTTTGGCTAGAAAATAGGTGTGGGTGGTCTTTGCGTAGATCTTCCTCTCGTTCCCAGGTGGCTTCATCCTCGGTATGGTGGCTCCACTGAACTTTGCAAAACTTGATAACCTTATTGCGTGTGACTCGGCTGGCAAACTCGAGAATCTTGACTGGTTTCTCCTCATAGGTCAGATCACTATCCAACTGAATTGCTTCCAGGGGCACTGTATCTCTTAGAGGAATATCGGCCATCTCAGCACGACACTTCTTTAACTGGGAAACGTGAAGCACATCATGAACTCCTGACAGTCCTTCGGGTAACTCCAACTTGTAGGCCACCTCTCCCATACGCTCCAAGACTCGGTATGGTCACAAATCTCGGGGCTAACTTTTCCTTAACTCCAAACCGTTTAACTCCTCGCAGAGGTGACACACGAAGATATGCTCTGTCTCCGATTTCATGGACTACCTCGTTGCGTTTTGAGTCTGCATAACTCTTCTGCCTGGACTGAGCTACCTTCAGTCTATCTCGAATCAACTTAACCTTCTCTTCGGACTCTTTAACCAAATCCGGTCCAAACAACTAACGGTCTCCAACTTCATCCCACACTAACAGTGTCATGCACCTCCTTCCATACAAGGCTTCGAAGGGTGACATCTTTAAACTGGTTTGGTAGTTATTGTTGTATGAGAACTCTGCGTAAGGCAAATTATCATCCCAACTAGATCC
Source organism: Triticum aestivum (assembly GCF_018294505.1). NCBI lineage: Eukaryota > Viridiplantae > Streptophyta > Magnoliopsida > Poales > Poaceae > Triticum > Triticum aestivum. The sequence continues at coordinate 395,988,973 of NC_057796.1, forward strand.
ATAATCTCACCCGCAAAAAAAAAACTAGATCCATAATCTAGCACAAGCTCTTAACATGTCCTCTAGAATCTGATTGACTCCCTCGGTCTCTCCATCGGTCTGCGGATGAAATGTTGTACTGAACTCTAGTCTGGTTCCCAAAGTCTGGTGCAGTTGGTGCCAAAACTTCGAAGTAAACTGGGTCCCCCTATCTGATACGATGGTCCTCAGAACTCCATGCAGACATACGATCCTGATCATATATATCTTGGCCAACTTCGCACTCGTATAAATGGTTTTCACTGGGATAAAGTGAGCTACCAGTGAAGCAAGCACGATCGAGCGAACGAATGGGCTTGGCTAGTAGTGTGGCGCGCTCGTGCTGGGCCGATCCATGATGACCAGGTGCGTGTGCGCCATTTCGTTCCATGGCGCAGAAGGCTCTTGGTGCTGTGAGCCAAGCTGATGCACGCTGCGGTCCATTCGAACAGAAGAGCCGATCACCGCTGAGCTGTGCACCTGCCGCGTCGGCCGCCGCTCCCTTTCCCCTCGCGCGCTCTAGAGTCCACACCGCCCAACGGTCACCGCGCTCCCGGCCCTGACTTCTCTTCCTGCCGCAGACGGGTACACGCACACGGCATACACGCGTGAGAGCTGAGGGCACGACGAGACCCATCATGTGGGTGCCGTTAAACTCCCATGATCCCACCCTACCCCTCGAAGTCGAACCCAGCCATCTCTCGGCTCGCCGTGCCCTCCGCCGATGCGCCGAGTGCCGTGTCGTGCCGCCCGTAGGAGCCATGATTGGCCGACACCAGTGCCTGGAGCGTTTGCCGTACCCCGCGACGAAACATCGGGCAATCATGGGAGAGGCCAGATGAAGCTCTCCCCTTCACGCCACAACTGTGATGAGCATGCGCTAGCTGCATGGGTATATCGTGTATGTCGCGTGCGCAAACACACCAACGAGCCTCCCACCGGTAAACATTGGCACGCAAGCAGCACGCGAAGCCCGTGCCATTGATTGAGAATTAAAAAGATTTGAAACGCACGAACAGGTACAGAGACCAACCAAGTAGGAGTATAATTGTATTATAATTCTCGTCTGGTTCGTCCAGGATTGGAGTAACCAAGAGGAGGGAAATGAGCAGCAAATCTTCTGAAAGTTGTAATGCCGAAGCTAAATTATATTTCAAAAAAAAAAAAACTCCTGTCCAGACCCCAGCTAAGCCAATGGTGTAACCAGCTTTGAAGTTTGAACTAGTTTGACTAGTAGTAACTAAATGGAGTATATCGAGCTGGGCATGCAGGTGGTCTCTTTGACCTGAGCAGCTGTCGTCGATGAGGAGTAGCTGTCCTACTGCTGCCAGTAGTAAAGAGTTTCAGTTACTGGACAGCCGAGTACTGACTGGATCTCAATCAGGCGGCCGCCGGGAAGAGGCAGTCCGGGCATCGGACGAGGCCGCTCGCGTTGCAGGCGGCGCAGGTGAGGACGCCGTCCTCGTCGCTCTGTTTCTTGCCGCTCCCGTCGTCGCTGTGCTTCTTCCGGCTCCCGTCGCAGCTGCCGCAGGGCACGTGGCGCTCGTCGCCGCAGCGGCCGCAGGGGGGATGGGCCGGGCCGGGGGATATCGGGGCCGCGACGATGCGGTTGAGCTCGCCGCACTCGTGGAGGCGCTGGACCTCCTCGACGCCACCGAGGTGCCGGCCGTCCACGAAGACCTGCGGGAGGGCCAGGCCCAGGCGGGGCGGCAGGAGCGCGGCGAACTCCGCCACGAAGGCGTTGTCCACGGCCAGGTCGCGCTCGTCGACGGTGGCGCCGATCCCCCGCAGGATGAAGCGCACGGTGTAGCAGTCCTCGTAGGTGCGGCGGACGACGCGGAGGGAGGTGGAGTAGAGCACGACGTGCACCTCTAGCTCCCGGGCGGTGGCGTGCGCCGAGGCCGACTTGAGGGCGCGGAGGAGGCGGAGGGCGGAGGCCGCGACGCGGAGGCGGTGGAAGACGCGCGGCGGGCGGGGGTGCTCCGGGCGGACCAGCGACGGGATGTCCTTGAGGGAGGGGAAGTGGGAGGCGATGGAGAAGCGCCGGGTGGTGGCGGCAGCGGCGACGAGCGCGGTGGGTGGGGAGGATTTGGAACTGGAAGCGCGCGTCTTCACCCAAGAAGGCCACATGGCCATGGGGGCTACGAGGACGGAGGGGACGGAAGCGGCGGGGTTTTGTCTGCGCTTTGCCTTGTGGCCGGCCTCGTTCGTTTGGGGTGGGTTTTATGGGGCGCGGTTTGAAAACCCAGCCTATTTAAACATGTCACTTTTTTCAGGGATTTGCCAAGAATTTTAGGAAACATCACCTCACAAACTTTCAATTTACCATAACACAAAAGAATTCGATAAGATACACAATTTTTTCCTGACAAGTATATATTTTATATTTTACATGTGTTTTGGACTATAACACAAAATAGGCGGTCGTGCTTAGATTTTGTGAGATCGCGATGACACGCCAGGCATCCCCGCTTCGATAACCCAAGAAACGCATTAAACTTGAGTGCGCTATATCCAAATAATTACAAATTTAGTATTGGAAGGAGACCTCGAAATCTCCGCCACCATTAAAATGTACCCACTATCTACATGAATGGAGCGTTAATGCGGTGACCACATTTGGATGCGCATAAAGACTTTCGAATTCCGATATTACGCGGAGGGTAAAATAGTCCAGAGTCATTACCTTCCTTAGCTGGAAAATTAAATTTTATTCCAATTATTGGTTTGCGCCACGTGATTATCGTGTTCGCTTCCGAAGCCTTACCATTGACACTCGTCATCAAAGGAAAATAAACCTTTGATTGAATTGTGACGACTCTTTTTCAGTTTGTTGTGGCCTATTCAACGTGTCTTTTGTGGGCTTTTTCTGTCTGGGGCTTGGACTTCAATCCCGCGGACTTTGGATTGGTTTCTCTTTTCTTTGTTTGGTAATCGTGCCTTTGAGTCGTGTAAATAAACCCGGTGTTCAGTTTACTAACCATCATTTTTCGATACTCTTCTTCTTTCATCTCTTGGTTGCAATGGAAGCAAAGGAATTGGGCGATTTTTGTGTGGAGGTTTCTTCAATCGGCCATGTGACCAAAGGAAGGTTGTTGCATGTACTTCCCTATTTTCTTGATCCGTGATTTGAGTTTTCCTTAGTTATGGCTTTTTTTTTGTATGGACATGTTCACATTTTTTATTCGAGGTAGTAAAGTCATGGTATTATTTTAGCATTTTTTTGTTGTTGGAAAATTAACCGATGTACTGTTTCTCATGCGTATTTTGGTAGTGCGAAGCAGCATGCTCCATAAGGTTTTTGTTTCCTGCATTCCTGGGATTCGTTCTAGTTTAATTTATTCACATGTTTCATATGTGTGTTTACACTGATGGCTTTCACTCTTTTTTTAGAACATGATGGCTTGCACTCTGTGTACTAGGGTTGATAGCCCACCCCCACCCCCAAAGTCTGTGAAGGAATGTCTTTTAGGATGATTCCCACAACGATTGCAAAGAATCTATGATAGGTTAAACTTCTTCATTGTATGCTTATATTTGATCAACGTTTAGTTGTTTTGAACTGTGTCAGTGTCGTACATTGATTTTATGTGTGGAAATTTTTTAGCATGATAATAGCGTCACTGATTATAACATTTTGTTCAGGCCATGCATGGTTTACCTTTTGTTGCTGTTATCCTTTTCATGGTTTCTTTAGGGAATTAATTATCATTTCATGATTGATCAGGTACCTTGTATTGATTGTTTTATTATTTCCATCATCTTTGCCTTTCTTTTCACGTGTAAAGTTTTGATGGAAGTTAATAATCATTTGTTGTAATTGCAGTTAGGATGATTAAGTTATTTTATTTATTTTTCCCAAGTATTCCTGCATCAAATGGAACACTTTATTAACTTGACCATGAGGCGTGAAACCGTTCTTATTTGCACTAAGCATGGTATGCTATCAAGATAACAAAAATATAAATGCTCAGATGGATATTCTAACATTAGATCAAGAAATTTAAATTAATAGTATCTTTATTTATTTTTCTATAACTATTGCACATTCTATATCATTTCACGGTCATGTGAGAGATCAATTTATTATTCTTACTAGGAACAACACGTAAAAATGCATTTTAGGAACGCAATGAACATGATTTTGTTGGAAATTTGCCATAGAGGGAATAATAATTGTATTATCTATTTTCACATTTATAATTAGATGTTTACACTCTATGCTAAACTGACATGGTTCTTCAATATGTGATTCAAAGGAAAACCCATAAGCACGTGTAGAGTTATAAACGGTAACACCTGATTTCTGGTCTCGCCTCTAGGACTAGCTCAAGTGTTGCATTCTGGTTATGTTTTCCAGATCATAGGCATAACTTAAGTGTAACAAGGATGCCGACAACCTTGAGAGTGTGATGTTAGAAGAACGATCATATTGAATTGACCCAACTTGTTTGTTATACTTAGAGATTGTCAGGACCCCGATCCTATGCCACACCAATCTAGCAAGTAACACCTCATATCACTTTGCGGCCTCACGCATGGTATTCCCACGGGTGTCGCCTTACCAGGCCCGGGACCGTTTGCGCTTTTTGGCTCATGTATATGATAGTGTTGTTAGCATCCATATGACAAAGAACCCGGGCTGACATGGCTAGTCATGAACCCAAAGTGGCGCTAACTTACAGGGACAGGCATACATGACCCAGCAACGAACGTGTCGGTCATCAGCGAGTGAGTCCGGGCTGTAGCAGCTGGGCTAACAGGACTCTGGAGAATCCGGGCTGTAGCAGGCTAGCAGGACTCCGGTAGACACTGCGTGACATTTCCCCGAAGGGACAGACACAGGAAGGAAGAAGGACACATGTCGGCCAGCCTAAGTGTTGCGGAGCAGTAGCAAGCTACCAGGGCTCAGTGGAAGCACTAGGAGACATTTCCCGGTAAGAGAGGCTACCAAGAATAAACAACTAGATAGTCAGATCCCACACATACCAAGCATTTCAATAACATACACACAGTATGCTCGTTATGTGCAAATACAACATGGCTCTACAACTCAAGTACTTTATTCAATAGGCTCCGAGGAGCGAGATATTACAGACATGGGTCTCGTGACCCAACATTCAGAGCATACAAGTCAAAGCACAAGCGGAAGCTTAACATGTCTGGGTACAGACATCTATAAATGAAAAAGGCTGAGAAGTCTGACTATCTACCAGATCCTGTCAAGGGCACAAGATCGTAGCTGAGGTAACAAGCTAAACGTCGAAGTCCACGCGGAACTACTAGTGAGACTGGAGTCTCTCAGCAAAAACATAAATTAAGCAAACGTGAGTACAAATGTACCCAACAAGACTTACATCAGAACTAACTACATATGCATCATTATCAACAAAGGGGATGGTGGGGTTTAACTGCAGCAAGCCAGCTTTGACTCGGTGGCTATCCTGAACTACGACTGCAAGCATCTCTTTTGAGGTGGCGCACACGAGTCCACATATTCACCATATCAATAAATCACTATGGATCCGCTCCCGTCTCCCTACGAGAAGGCCATCCATAGCACTCACGCTTATCTTGCGCATTTTAGAGTATCCACTTTCACTTGTCTATGAACTGTATAGGCAACCCAGAGGTCCTTTACCGCGGACGCGGCTATTCGAATAGATTGTTTATAACCCTGCAGGGGTGTACTTCTTCATACATGTTTCCACCACTTAGCGTCTGCACACGACATGTGCTCGGCAGACTTCAAGCGAAAGCCAACATGGGTGTAGACCACGACCTACCTAAACACTCAAGTCTCTAGTCCAGGTTTATCGCCTATTCAGGTTCCATCCGCGGGGAGTCCGGCCGAAGTTTCCACATACGGCCCCGAATGATGTGTGCAGGGTTCCCGAGAGACCAAACGGGCGCCCGGTACACCGTGCCACGTGCCTACCGCATCACAGCCCACCCGTCGGGTCAGCGCTGCGCACGGCCTCCAGCATACTAGAAACACTAGAAACTACTTGCAACTCCTGGAGAGAGGACTAGGGTGGTTAAGAAGTCGAGCGGGGTCATATTTCAGGGCCCAATGCATGGTAGTAGCTTTTCATGGATCACAAACACAGAACTCAGTTCCTGGGGACGGCTTCAATGAGACAACCCACCATGTACTCCTACATGGCCTCTCACCGCTACCTTTACCAAAACGTGTTCACACACTTAACTCACACACAGTAGGACATGTTCATCACCATGCTGATTCATCCCCGATAAATCAGTCCCGACTCAACTCTAAGCAGTAGCAGGCATGACAAACAAGCATGAATGAGTAAGCACATCAGGGCTCAAACAACTCCTACTCATGCTAGTGGGTTTCATCTATTTACTGTGGCAATGACAAGTCATGCAGAGGATAAGGGGTTCAACTACCGCAGCAAGTAGCAGATGAATCGTTGTTGTCCTAATGCAGTAAAAGAGAGCAGAAGCGAGAGAGTGGGATTGTATCGGAATGAACAAGGGGGTTTTGCTTGCCTGGCAGTTCTGAAGATAGTATAGCTCTTCATCGGTGTCATTGATCAGATCGTCGGAACACGTCTACTGAGAGGGGACAAATACCGACAACAGAGAAGGAAACACAATCAATGCAATGCACAATATGATGCATGATCATGACATGCCAATATGCTGTGATTTGAGCTAATGCAACTAGCAACAGATTAAATGGAGTTGGTTTGAATCCAAGATTCAAATTCAAACTCCATATGTGGATATTCAAATGCCATTTATATGATTTGTCCTAAACAATAGCTATAAGTTGTTCTAACATGCATGAAAATGGTACAGATGGATAGATTGGATTGTTATGATCATTTTTCATATATGATTTGTTTCATTTGGAGTTATGGTTGAATTTCTATGAATTTTAGAAGTTTTGGGCATTTTCTGGAATTTCCTGGATTATTTTAAATCCAGAAAATGACTTATTGCGTCAGCACTGCGTCACTATGACGTCATCTGGTCAACGGGGCCGGTCCAGGTCAAACCTGACCAGTGGGGCCCACTGGTCAGTGACACAGAGCTAAACAGTGGTTAGCTATTAAACTAAGCAGAGGCTTAATTAGAACGTGGGGCCTAGTGTCAGTGGCACAGGGCGGTGATTAGTGGCTAAGTAAGCCAGCCACGTCAGCCGGCGGCGGACTAGCCGCCGGCGACCTCAACAGACGGAGGAGGCACGCCGGAATCGCTACTCCGGCGAGGGTTTGGTGCGCGGGAGGGCTCTACGGGTTCCTGGCGTTGTGGCGCTTCTAGTGGTGGTGACAGGTGGTGCCGGGGTGGCCGAAAAGTGGCCGGCGACGAGCTTTAGCGGCGGCGGGGCTCGGTGAGGTGTGGCGTTGCGGCTAGAGCTCACAGGCGAGGGGTCTGAGCAAGGCAGCGACGAGGAGAGGCGCTCCAGAGCACGCCTGTTGCAGGGGAGCAACGAGCGGAGCAAGGGGAGCACGCGAGCTGCGGCCATGGCGGAGCAGAGCTTCGGCCGGAGGTGGAGCCGTGGCTAGGAAGCGTGGAGAGCCGGGGAAGAGGGGTAGTCGACGGAGGAGCTCACAGTGATCACGAGGAGGGGTTCGGCTTGCTCCTGGATGACCTGGGGTAGACGAATCGGCCGGCGGCATCTCGGATGCCCGAGGTTGAAGAAGATAGCAGTGACGGTGGAGTAGGCCTCCCGGCGGGGTGTAGCTCGATGTAGAGGGGGAGGGCATCGAGGCGGAGCCTCTGGACTGCTCAAGGGGACGAGGGAGAGGCCATGGCCGTGGTGGTGCTAGTCGGCGGCGGCAGGCGCGTTCGGTGACGAGAGGGAGGGAGAGCAGAGGAGGGGAATGAGCTCGGGGGGGGGGGGAGGGAGTGTGAGAGATCCAGGGGTCGCGTGGCGTCGCTAGACGCGAGGGGGAAGCGGGAGGTGGCAAGCAGGAGCTGGCACAGCTCGGCCGTGTGCTCTCCGCGCGGCCGCCTCGCCTTCTGGCAGAAGGTTGAAGAAGGCGCTGCGCTGGCTGGGCTGCATAGTGTTGGGCCGGCTGGGCACCAGGTAAGTTGGCCCAGGTAGGTCTTCTCCTTTTTCTGTTTCCCTATTTCTTTCTATTTTCTATTTTTTGTAATTTTTTTTGACTTCATTAAAATGCCAGGGCATTTCCAAAAATCATGAAACTGCTCAATGGCACTGTTTGGAATATTTACAACAGCAAACATTTTAGTTTGTGATTATTTGAGCATTTAAAATAGTTTATAACATTTAAATGCCCAAATGCAAATATCATAAGATTTAATCCAGTGACCCAAATTGTCCTAGAAAAATGTGCAGTATTTTGGGTAGAGGTTCAAGACCAATCCAAAAATGATGAACATTTTGTGAAGGCATTTGGATTCATCGAGACAATTTTCAGTTGAAACTGTTATTTCCAAAGGGGGTGCTAGAACTAGTTGCGGTTGTACCTGTACTGCAGGAATAAGAAAACTCGCTATTTACTCAGTTTATTTTCCATAATAAGTTATGTAGGAGAGATGGTCGAGCGGTTCAAGGCGTAGCATTGGAACTGAGGGTTTTGTTAATCCCCATTCCAAATTTCCATAGAATTTAAACATCAGGCATTGGAGATTATGCAATGACAGGCTAGACTAAGCTAGGGCCGTGACAACTCACCCCCACTAAACAAGAATCTCGTCCCGAGATTCAAGCGTAGGGCAAGATGGAAGGGGGAAACGCAAACTAACACAATCTTCAAGATCCAGGTTGCACTTCATAAGAATGTTGATTCGATCACCATCATTGTCTTGATGTCTTGCTTTGAGAACTCCATCTAACATGACAATGGAAGGAAAGGAAAACTCTAGAATGACCGATCGCCTCAAAGATCGAACAACTCAGGATCAACTCACGGGGTGAGTCATTGAAACATCTCTCGAGCTGAGACACGAAGCATACATCTAGAGGGATGGAGTGAAACAGATGACGGAGGTTCTAGGTAGACAACAATTCCACACTGAAGAAGGTTGTGAACGGTTGTCAACGTAGCGAGGAGTTGAGTTGCCATGATACCATAACGGGGCACCTCAGGAAAAATGACTCGTAGAATTTTTACCTTAAGTGGAAAAAAGAATTACTTTTGATATAGAGATCATTGAGACTCTCTATACCAGCCTAGGGCTAATCTTGAGAGATCGTTTGGAGGAGCTCGGTAGAATGGCATACTCAGACTAGTTTGGATGATGTGGATTACCTTGTTGAAGACAACACAAGGAGTGATGTTGCTTATCACCGGAAATAGACTGGACCCAAGGTAGAATGGCACAATGATGGTGCAAGCTGGGGAAAAAATGCAAATGCTAGGAATGATTCTAGTAACTGGGGAGAAGCTCAACAGTAGAGAGTGAATCCGCTGTTTGAAAGGTTATAGCATAACCGAGGGAACTGAGAGCAATCCCAGTTAGTGTCGGTGATAACACCTAGTGCTTGTGCGTGCTCTCAAGAACTTGAGCATTTCCATATTCATCAAGATTTTACCAATAACCGTGTCGAGGACCCTGGTAACACAACATACCACCATGTTGAATAGTGATGGATGATGCAGATGCAAAGGAAGATAACACTTTCTCAGATTTCACCTTAGCGGGGCCAAGGGGATAAGATCTGGGTGATTGACCGAGAGACATTTAGCACTCCGCTTCTAATGTTCTCCTTGATGTGCTGGCGTAACCCATTTATTGATATGGTTTGGTATCTAGAACATCAAGTAACAGGTCGGACTTCGGGAACACAAAAATCAATAAGGGGCAACTAGGGAGTAAATCCTACGAAATCCTTATGGGGAGGTGGTAAACTTCCTCGATCAGGACACTACAATAATAGGTCTTCCGGCTGGGTGTGTTGGCCACGACATCCACTTTACCGGTTATCGAGAGACCAATATTATAGTTCTTGGGAAATGTTTGAACCATCATATCTGCCTGAGATTCAGATCTAGTTGGTGTCAGAATATTCCAGACTCATCAAGTCTAGAGAGAAAAATTAAAGTTTGCAACACAAATCGACGAGATGACGTTGCGAGATTCTCGAAAAATGGACTACGGTAGTAAGCTCCAAAACATGAGCTGGTCCTGCTACAACATGTGAACACGTTGTCCGAGACAAGCATGACCACATAGTAGTCTTATAATAAAACACTACCGGGTTCTGATTGGAAACCATCATTAAAATAACGAAGTCTTGTGCATGTCCGTCTGGGCCCTTTAGGATTAGCACTTGAACTTCTTATCCTTGAACAACTCAATCAGTGGCTTGGTGTGCTACGGAGTTCATATGGAACGAAGATGATCAATCTATCAGACCATAAAATACTTCACACTTGCATGACTGACTTGGGATGATTCCAGAGGAAGCAAAACAGGCTTTCTCGAATTCACGGCGGCAACTTGCACCAAATGCACGTGAATTAGAGGAAGTCTCTTCTTTCATCCGAACATATGGTTCATGAGCTAGCATGAAGAGATGCTTTCAAAAGTTTCCAACACTATCTTAATGTTCAACACGAATCATGGAGGAGATAAGGATGTTGTCGATGGGCTCAACAACAATTCATCCAGGTTTCCATGGGGATGGAATTCCACAACTATGTGAACAAGGTGATAGCATTGGCCAGACCAAAGGATATAATGGTGTATTCTCGGGGAATCAACCACGAGTAAGACAACATTACGAATATCGTTGGTTCTGATTTGATTTGACGATATCCCATACTCAAATCAAAGGTTTGGGTAAGACAATAGATCCAACAATTGACCATGAGGATCAATCAATGAAGACATCATCTTTCTTCAACACACATGCACAAGAATACCCCTTTGGGATGAACTAAGCCAGACAAGCTTTTTATCTTCCAACTCTCCAAGTCGTTGTTCAGCTTAACCAACTAGCTCAGGGGTACCCAACATAGATTCTTGGAGAAAGGGTGGTTTACAAGGAAACCAACATGATCACGAACTTAACATAGCGGTCAAGTGCCGACCTGGTGATACTTCCGAGAAGACATACGGAAAATCACGAACCACCGACATGTTACTAAGCTCGAGAACAATCTTGCTTTTCAGGGCAAGACGATATGATCAATAGAGCGAGGGATTGACACAATCCTAACTCATTGATCGGAGAGTGCACCGGAAAAGGGACTAGGTAGCACGATCAATCTCAGAATGGTGATTCAATAACCAACATGCTAAAAATGAAATTATTGTCCTTTAACTACCAAGCAACAGAGTTGCGAAGAGTATTGATTTCACACATCACAGTTCACTTGTCGGCATTCCGGTTGTGACAACACGGAGCCGAGGAATGAGCAATGACGGCGAGAAGTATCGTTGTATCAAGAGTTCATAGGATAGTGTGCAATTCCTATGATATACATGTTATAAAAGATGGTAATACTCCAAGGTGGAACAGACCAGAAGCTGGATTAGCAATTTGATCTGCGGAACACAACCGCTTTGACCCAATCCTGGATATGGATGAGGTACTGGAGTTTGTTTCTCCTAGTCATTTTGGAATAGGATGGCTTGACGGACCACAAGATTAATAGGCATCGATGAACGAATGCACGCATACACTTGACTGTCAATAGATAGACGAGGGTCAGAAGACAACTAAAGAGGAACAACTCAAGGAACATATAACTTTCTGAGTTGTGGATGCATAGATTAGTATGTCGAACCAAGTTCAACATTTCCTCCGGATAACCCATGCAGAAGGGTGGAACTGGCAGAGTAACAGCGTAGAATCGAGAACCCGTCAAGAGCACTCTGGTGGTGATCTTCCGGTTCAACGATGAACTTCTGCCATAAACAGTTCTTGGTAATTAGAAGAATGATATACCATGGACCTCGAGGACTATCGCAAGGTTACTAATATCCTAAAGGAACTAGCAAACACTATCAACATGAAGTAAGTAGGGTGAATCTTGGTTTGAAAACCCAGGAATAGAATGCCTACTAACTAAATGGCATCACGGGATGCTTTCGAGAATGATGGCCAGAATCATCACACTGAAGACAAGACATGGCTAGATTACTAGATGATCCCTTAACACACCTAGGGTCATAATAATAGCTCCAAGCCTCCAACATACATGTTGAGGCAATGGAGTACCTCAACTCACTGGTTAGTGTGGTTGATCTGGCAGAAAGAAACATCGGAAACGGAAAGAAGGGATTTGCAAATGCATCAGACTGTTTAGAAACCTGGGATGACTCGGACAGCATAATGGCTATAAATGCTCAAAGGATTTGAGACATCCTGCAAAAATGGTGGCATAACCACTCAGAAGCACAATATGAAGATTCTGAGACCAACTATGAACACATGGATGTAGTAGAGACTGCACTGAGATTTGAATCCATCAATCCTGTAAATCTACGGGTTAGTAACACGTGATCCTGATAGAAAGAAAAGATAGCCTAGTTCCTTAACCCCATAGGAAGGATAAGATGACTCGGATCAGAAGGCATATGGTAAAGGAGTAAAAAGAGCCTTGCGTTCCATCCCACAATCAATTCCCTTATATAACTAAAGAATTTCTAGACTCAACTTCGACCAGTTTGGCTTGGTAATCCTACAGGCAGTCAGGCTCTTATACCAAAGCTGTCAGGACCCCGATCCTATGCCACACCGATCTAGCAAGTAACACCTCATATCACTTTACGGCCTCATGCATGGTATTCCCATGGGTGTCGCCTTACCAGGCCCGGGACCGTTTGCGCCTTTTGGCTCACGTATATGATAGTGTTGCTAGCATCCATATGACAAAGAACCCGGGCTGACATGGCTAGTCGTGAACCCAAAGTGGCGCTAACTTACAGGGACAGGCATACATGACCCAGCAACGAACGTGTCGGTCATCAGCGAGTGAATCCGGGCTGTAGCAGCTAGGCTAACAGGACTCCGGAGAATCTGGGCTGTAGCAGGCTAGCAGGACTCCGGTAGACACTGCGTGACATTTCCCCGAAGGGACAGACACAGGAATGAAGAAGGACACATGCCGTCCAGCGTAAGTGTTCCGGAGCAGTAGCAAGCTACCAGGGCTTAGTGGAAGCACTAGGAGACATTTCCCGATAAGAGAGGCTACCAAGAATAAACAACTAGATAGTCAGATCCCACACATACCAAGCATTTCAATAACATACACACAATATGCTCGTTATGTGCAAATACAACATGGCATCACAACATGGCTCTACAACTCAAGTACTTTATTCAATAGGCTCCGAGGAGCGAGATATTACAAACATGGGTCTCGTGACCCAACATTCAGAGCATACAAGTCAAAGCACAAGTGGAAGCTTAACATGTCTGGGTACAAACATCTATAAATGAAAAAGGCTGAGAAGCCTGACTATCTACCAGATCCTGCCGAGGGCACAAGATCGTAGCTGAGGTAACAAGCTAAACGTCGAAGTCCACGCGGAACTACTAGTGAGACTGGAGTCTCTCTGCAAAAACATAAATTAAGCAAACGTGAGTACAAATGTACCCAGCAAGACTTACATCAGAACTAACTACATATGCATCACTATCAACAAAGGGGATGGTGGGGTTTAACTGCAGCAAGCCAGCTTTGACTCGGTGGCTCAGGGTGTGCAAAACCGAACCGAAAACCAAAAACCAAACCGAACCGAAGTTTCGGTTTTTTCAGGTTTTGGTTTCAGTTTCAATTTCCAATTTAGGAAACCATTTAGCCTTCGGTTTTTTCGGTTAAAAACCGAAAACCGTTCGGTTAAACCGAAATAACAGAAAGCAAAGGTTTGAGTTGAATCCCTTCACCCCACCCCTCCTTTTATAGCTCTCCACCAGCGGCACTGCTACTCGTTCGGTGATGTGGTACTAAACAGCTGCAGCTCAAAGCAACCTGGCGCACGCGGTTCTTGTTGGGCCTCAAATTAGCCAGCCAACCCATACTGCTCCACGCGTGGAGTGCTGTGTCGGCCCATCCCGTCCCACCACGACTGGGCTCGTGGCCCGATCCCTTGTCCAAAAATTCTGAATACCTGATCCCTACGTCAAACATCAATGCAGAATTTCCTCTTTCCCTTTTTCCCTATAAATAAAAAAGATATTTCCTTTTTTCTGCCTGGCCACTTGCTCCCCCATGTAATCACACACCGTCCCTAATTTGGAACCTGCCTAATCCATTATCCATCGATCTGCTACCATCCAATTGCATAGAACAAAATCATGTTTGTCGTCTAATGATCTACTCTACGTATGTGGTTCTCACACGAAAAATCTAAACTACATACACGGACAGAATCATGTGACCAAATAATTATTTGTTGTTCAAAAATTCGCGTCAACTTTGGTTATTTTGGTTATTACCAAAACCAAACCGAAACTAAATGGTTATTACCGAAACCGAACTGTATCTATGTATAAAACCGTATAAACCGAAGTATAATAACCGTATAAACCAAAGTATAATAACCGTATAAACCAAAAACCGTATAAACCGAACCGAATGAAACCGAAAAAACCGAATGCACACCCTGATCGGTGGCTATCCTGAACTACGAGTGCAAGCAACTCTTTTGAGGTGGCGCACACGAGTCCACATATTCACCATATCAATACACCACTATGGATCCGCTCCTGTCTCCCTACGAGAAGGTCATCCATAGCACTCACGCTTATCTTGCGCATTTTAGAGTATCCACTTTCACTTGTCTATGAACTGTATAGGCAACCCAGAGGTCCTTTACCGCGGACGCGGCTATTCGAATAGATTATTTATAACCCTGCAGGGGTGTACTTCTTCATACATGTTTCCACCACTTAGCGTCTGCACACGACATGTGCTCGGTAGACTTCAAGCGAAAGCTGGCGTGGGTGTAGACCACGACCTACCTAAACACTCAAGTCTCTAGTCCAGGTTTATCGCCTATTCAGGTTCCATCCGCAGGGAGTCCGGCCGAAGTTTCCACATACGGCCCCGAATGATGTGTGCAGGGTTCCCGAGACACCAAACGGGCGCCCGGTACACCGTTCCACGTGCCTACCGCATCACAGCCCACCCCTCGGGTCAGCGCTGCGCACGGCCTCCAGCATACTACAAACACCAGAAACTACTTGCAACTCCTGGACAGAGGACTAGGGTGGTTAAGAAGTCGAGCGGGGTCATATTTCAGGGCCCAATGAATGGTAGTAGCTGTTTCATGGATCACAAACACAGAACTCAGTTCCTGAGGACGGCTTCAATGAGACAACCCACCATATACTCCTACATGGCCTCTCACCGCTACCTTTACCAAAACGTGTTCACACACTTAACTCACACACAGTAGAACATGTTCATCACCATTCTGATTCATCCCCGATGAATCAGACCCGACTCAACTCTAAGCAGTAGCAGGCATGACAAACAAGCATGAATGAGTAAGCACATCAGGGCTCAAACAACTCCTACCCATGCTAGTGGGTTTCATCTATTTACTGTGGCAATGACAAGTCATGTCAGTGGCATGAGGCGGTGATTAGTGGCTAATTAAGCCAGCCACGTCAGCCCGCCGCGGACTAGCCGCCGGCGACCTCAACAGACGGCGGAGGCACGCCGGAATCGCTACTCCGGCGACGGTTTGGTGCGCGGGAGGGCTCTATGGGTTCCTGGCGTTGTGGCGCCTCTAATGGTGGTGACGGGTGGTGCCGGGGTGGCCGGAAAGTGGCCGGCGGGGCTCGATGAGGTGCGGCATTGCGGCTAGAGCTCACAGGCGAGGGGTCTAAGCAAGGTAGCGACGAGGGGAGGCGCTCCGGAGCACGCCTGTTGCAGGGGAGCAACGAGCGGAGCAAGGGGAGCACGCGAGCTGCGGCCATGGCGGAGCAGAGCTTCGGCCGGAGGTGGAGCCGTGGCTAGGGAGCGTGGAGAGGCCGGGGAAGAGGGGTAGTCGACGGAGGAGCTCACAGTGCTCACGAGGAGGGGTTCGGCTTGCTCGTGGACGACCTAGGGCAAACGAATCGGCCGGCGGCATCTCGGATGCCCGAGGTTGAAGAAGATGGCAGTGATGGTGGAGCAGGCCTCCCGGCGGGGTGTAGCTCGATGGAGAGGGCGAGGGCATAGAGGCTGAGCCTCTGGACTGCTCAAGGGGACGAGGGAGAGGCCATGGCCGCGGTGGTGCTAGTCAGCGGCGGCAGGCGCGTTCGGTGACGAGAGGGAGGGAGAGCAGAGGAGGGGAATGAGCTCGGGGGGGAGTGTGAGAGATCCAGGGGGTCGCGTGGCGTCGCCAGACGCGAGGGGGAAGCGGGAGGTGGCAAGCAGGAGCTGGTGCAGCTCGGCTGTGCGCTCTCCGCGCGGCTGCCTCGCCTTCTGGCAGAAGGTTGAAGAAGGCGCTGCGCTGGCTGGGCTGCACAGTGTTGGGCCGGCTGGGCGCCAGGTAAGTTGGCCCAGGTAGGTCTTCTCCTTTTTCTGTTTCCCTATTTCTTTCTATTTTCTATTTTCTGTAATTGTTTTTGACTTTATTAAAATGCCAGGGCATTTCCAAAAATCCTGAAACTGCTCAATGCCACTGTTTGGAATATTTCCAATAGCAAACATTTCGGTTTGTGATTATTTAAGCATTTAAAATAGTTTATAGCATTTAAATGCCCAAATGCAAATATCATAAGATTTAATCTAGTGACCCAAATTGTCCTAGAAAAATGTGCAATATTTTGGGCAGAGGTTCAAGACCAATCCAAAAATGATGAACATTTTGTGAAGGCATTTGGATTCATCGAGACAATTTTCAGTTGAAACTGTTATTACCAGAGGGGGTGCTAGGGTTTTGTTAATCCCCATTCCAAATTTCCATAGAATTTAAACATGATGCATTGGAGATTATGCAATGACAGGCTAGACTAAGCTAGGGCTGTGACAGAGATGTTATCGTCGCAAGTCTACAGTAATAAGATGGAGAGTAGGCCTAGTTCCTTCGACCATGAGAGTATCGAGTCACTTCATACTGGATGATGCACTTTGTGGTAGCTTTAGTCTCATCTGTAACACCGTGATCATAATGACAACTTAAAGGTTTATTGGAAAGTATGACAAGGGGCTAAATAGCTCAAGAGTGAGTTTTGCTCCTCCGATGATGGAAATATATTCTTAGGGACCTCTCAGTGTGATGGCATCCATCATCGTCTGGCCAGACACAGCTGACTAGCTCACAGGGATGCCGAAACATGACAACGAGAAAGAATAATAAAACCAGTAATGAGACCGGTATAGTGAGCATGTGTATAACTCATGGGGATACAACCATATCTCACCTCGGGTTTTGTAACATATTATGAAGCAAAGGGAACAACATATAATAACCAAAGGTTCACTCGAATATCATTCGTATGGATATAGGGGTCAACATGGATGTGCACGGTTCCGCTGTTGATCATTGATCGAAAGGAAGTTTTTCTCATGTCTGTATTCCACCGAACCTACAGGGTCACCCGCTTAAGGGAATATGATACGTTGAGTTCTAGTAGAGCGAGGAATATGAGAATATTTTCGATAATAAAAGAAATAGTTTTAGAGAAACTGGAAGCGTTTCGGGGAATACATGGTAATGTTGGATAATGATATATAGGTGGAAAATGTTTTCATGGACCTAATATAAATAATAAAGGGATATGATAATGATCGGGAGGCCCCTAGGGTTTTTTAAGTGTCAATGGGCTAAAGAAAATATTAATTAGTCCTAATAGGGGAGAGTTGATGGGCATATGGGCCCAATAAGGAGGAGGCACCCCCTAGCTTGTTGTACAAGTTTTTTTTGGGGGGGGGGGCTAGCTAGTTGGAGTTGGAGTGGGACTCCTCTCCCTAGGTCAGCACGCCAAGGGGACGAGCCCTCCCAAGTCAGCGCCCCCTCCTCCCCTCCACCTATATATACTTGAGGGGAGGGGGTAGAGACACAAGTCCCTTTGCCTCATGTGCCCCCTCCCAGTTCTCTCTAGTTCTAGTTCTAGTTTGATCTAGACTATACCTAGTTCTAGTTTTCTCTTGTCCACCTAGAGAAGCCACGTGAGGTTCTCTTCTCCCTCATTTAGTTCTCCGGCGACACAAAGCTTTGTACGGCGAAGCGCTGCCGGATCATGAAACCCATACCCGTGCAATCTGTAGAGAGGTCGTGCTTTCGGTTTGAGGGATCGTTTGTGAATGGTTCGAGGGACTTCGTCAACGATCATCACCAACTCTTCTTCCACTTCTACTCGAAGTTGGTAACAATCCAATCTAACCTTGTATGCATCTTCATAGTGATTGGGGATCGATTGTAGTGCGATTTTTTTGTTTTCTACTATGTTTCCCAATAGATATAACCACTTAGCATGAGAGATAGGATAAAGAATGTTAGCTTCGAGTACTTTCGTTACCTCATTTCTTTCCAGCTTCTTTATTTTAGGATTAAGAGGGTTTATGATCAACAATAGGCTTTGTATCCTCGTCCATATGAATCTTACGAGTTCATAATAACAGACTAATGATTTTTTAAATCATTGGGTGTGTTCAACTGATTCATTATCCCCGAATATAAAAAGGAGAATTGCGGATTTGCACGAGCATATCCTAAGAATTCTTGGGGTCCCTTGGGAATTGTTGACGGGAGCTTATTTGAAAGATAATCCATCAACACATTTAGGAAATGTTATTCAACATATGCTAAAAAGTTGGCTTTGATAAGAACATGATATAGTTTTTTGGATTAATATCATTTATGCCTAGACTTTTAGATTTTTTTATTGAAATACATGATATCCTTTAGGAGGAGCTGGCGTCTCTCACAAAGTACAATATGCAATATTAACTTTCAAGAGAGGTGGTTCACCATAGAAAGTTTGTTACACTTTACTTTTATCTTCATGATAAACTAGGCCTTCTTATTCTAGTGGTACCTCCAGAATAGTGGCAGAGCAAGGAAAGGGCCAGACCTGGGGCCACCTTCGCACACTATAGCACTGTAGCTACTATATTTGCTACAGCCCACAAAGGAGTCGGGCCTCGCACCCTAGGCCACGACCCGTGCTTCCTGGGGCTTGTCTCCGCTCATGCTCCAGATCAATACCTATCAAAGCCATAAGTTCTATCTCATCTTGTTGGGTTTCTTATCAACATGTTGATTCACAAATTTGGAAATTAAAATCAGTATTATCATCACCAATTCTAATAGACACTTGCCCACAAAGACAAACAAATTCAGAACGAGCACTATGTAAGAAAGATCTACTTAGTCCTACTACAAAGAACTTTAACATACTTAACAATGTATATAGGTTTAATATTGTCGGCGTCCTGGGAGCCAGGGTACCCAGACTTGCCTGCCTGCGGCCCACGGTGTGGCTCCATCGACGGCCTCGTATGAACCATCTTCAGCATCGACAAGACAAGACCCTCGTGAGGGGCCAAGCCTCGCGAGGCGGATGACACCAAGACCTCCGGAGGGAGCGGCCTCCCCAGATGTCGGTGTACAAAAGTAGGGGCTCTCCTTTTGACCCCTTTACTTGTGCACGGGCAGTCAGAGCCACGCGCCACGGCCGCACTTGGCAAGGCAGGTGAGGTGAACCGAGGTAGAACCATAGAAACAAAACAAGCAAAGCGACGCCAAGGCCAAGACCACAGAGAGCAGATGGACAAAGCGGGTTTCCCCGACAAGGCCCTTGCCGGGGCGGCACGTCCAACACCAGTGGAGCGAGCCACCCTTGAGCCCACGGTTTCCAGCACCACCAACCACGACGGGGCCAGGGCTCGGGAGGCACCTCCATGGTGGTATGCAGATCTTTGTGAAGACAAAGAACAACACTCTAAATCAGAGGAGTAGAAGACGACGAACCTCGGCAAGATCCTTGCCGAGGAAGCCCACAAGACCCCCGGCAAGGCCCTTGCTGGGGACGACCGGAACGCCGCGGCAAGACCCTTGCCGGGGCCCCGGCAAGGCCCTTGCCGAGGGCGTCCGCGAGGCCACAGCCAGGCCCACACCCGACAAGCTTTTACCACGAATTCCATGCAGCTGCCAGCCCACCAGCCGGGCAGGCACCTGCATGTCAACGCGGGGTTTCTCCGCCAACTCAGCACGTGCTTACGTGGTGGCATGCAGATCTTCCTGGAGGCTCCACCACCGCGCCACCTCAGCTATTTGCCTGTCTACATGGCGCCACCGCACCACTGGCCGAGGCGCGTG
Organism: Triticum aestivum; assembly: GCF_018294505.1. NCBI lineage: Eukaryota > Viridiplantae > Streptophyta > Magnoliopsida > Poales > Poaceae > Triticum > Triticum aestivum. Next base: position 396,009,202 of record NC_057796.1, read on the forward strand.
TCAAGACGAGGCAAAGCGGCGATAAAGTAAGGGGGACACGTCAGGGGCGCATTTAATGCATCTTGTCCCATAATGGCTAGCGATAAGCTTAGCCACAGTACCTCGACGCCACCTCCTGGTGCCACTGTGTCGATCCCTTGGCCTATAAAAGGAGACCCAGGGCATCTAGGAGAATGATTCGGACTCTTGGACAAGTTACGCCCCTTGTAGCTAGTTCGAGCTCCTCAAGAACACAGATATACACATCCAAGTAGGACTAGGGTATTACGCATCTCCGCGGCCCGAACCTGGGTAAACGACCCGTGTGTTTACACTGACTGTTGATCCTGCTCTACTCACCACTTCCAGCGCCCCGCAACCGTAGTAGGGATCCTCGTTGGTCCCATAGGTGTTGTTCTCCACCGACATCTTTGGCGCGCCAGGTAGGGGGCGCAATAGTGAGCATCTGGTTTTGCAGCCAGTGGCACAGTTCTTCATCACCATTGCTCCCAAGAAGAAGGCGACCACGGCGATCGGTTCGTCTGGGACCGGACTGCCTGCACCGGTGCGGGCCAGTAGCGGGCCAATCGCGGAGAGAACCCGTGGCGCGGTTCGTGAACATCCGCGTCGCCCTGGCAGTCCAGGCCTGGTGAGCGGTGCCACTCGTACGCCAGGCGACGAGCCATGCTTCGTGAGCTCCAAAAATAGAGTTGCCCCCCCCGCAGGCGGTGCGGGGCCCTCCAAGGGCGTCATCGTGCCACCCGATGGTGGCGCGGCGACCTCCCAGACGCCAACACCGGCGCTCGCGGCACGCTCTTCTCAGCTCGTGCACGATGAGCAGCGCCGCTCCGCTGGTGACCCTGGGCGCCGCCCTGGGAAGAGTCCTGTGCGCCCTTCACATGATGAGGAAGGCCCGCATGCGCGCCGAGATGCTAGCGAAGGTGGCAGACAGCCACAGGGCCGTGATGGGGCTCCTTCTAACGCGGTTAGAAGTCGAACCGCATCGCGGTCCACGCAGCTTTCACCACCACCCACGCCAGCAGAAGCCCTAGCCCGTGCGCAGCTGCTCCTCGACTTCTCTCCTGCTGCGGAGAAGCTTGACGAGTGGAGGGCCACCATCCGGAGCCTCGTTGCCATCGCCAACAAAGACGGTCCGCGACCGACGGGGCCCTCAGGTCGGCGCTCCATCGAGCCACCACACGCCAGTGGAGGAAAGACCGGGGGTGCTGTGGCCACGATGCACTCTCCTCCACGCCAACCACCGTGGGCGTCAGCTCATCGCCACGACCCTTGTGATAACATCTCCAGAGCATCGTCCGACCCGCGGACCCACCGCGACCAGCGCCAAGTTCTTCGGGAGCGAGCTAACGAAGACGCTCGAACCACCATCAAGCGCCGGCGCGATGCACGCCACCAGTCGGACAAGCGAGCAGGGCCCGCCGTGGACCCCCCGGCTCCGGGAGGCTCCGGCGGCCTACCTTACGAGGTGGGCTGTCCGGCCTTTACCCGTGAGCTGCGGCAGTTCCAGTGGCCATCCCACCGCATGTTCAAGCCTGACGTCGGCGAGAAGTACAACGGCAAGACCCATCCGTCCGAGTTGCTCAGCATCTACACCATTGCGATGCAGGCTGTTGGGGCCCGCGACGATAAGGTGCTTGCCAACTACTTCCCGTTGGCACTGAAGCCTAACGTCATGTCTGCGCAAATCCCACTTGTTATGGGTCCAAATATTCTTTTGCAAAACAATCCATCTTTTTCTGGTTTATTGGTTGGTTGATGCACTCTCCGGTGGATTCCATTTCTTCTTGGTCAAACCTGTGTCATGAGTTCGTTGGTGCCTTCACTGGAGGCCACCAAGCTCACGGCCAGGCGAGTGATTTGCATATCATTCCCCAGAAGGATGGGGAAACTCTGTGCAAGTACATCCAGAGGTTCAGCCGGGTGCAGTACAACATCCCCGACACTACTAGGAAAAGGGCTATAGATAATATGGACACTAATGGCGCACCACATCCATGGTGCGCCACTAGTAAAAAAAATTTATTTTTTTATTTTTTTCAAAAGTACTAATGGCGCACCAGGGGATAGTGCCATTGCTATCTATACGTATGGCGCACCCCCTACCAGTGCGCCATTGCTATCACCCCTTATCCCCTCCCTCTAGTCACGTTCTCTCCCCTCCCCTTCCTCCTGACACACCCACCCACCTCCCTCGATTTCGATCTAGATCGGGAAGCCCCGGCTGCGCGCCTCTTCCTCTCCCTCCCGACCACGGCGAGCCCCCTTCCCCCTCCCTCACACCAGATCCAGGGCATGGAGCCGTGGTGAGCTCCTTCCCCAACCCTCCTCACCGGATCCAGAGGAGAGCTGGTGACCACGTCCTCCGGCGAGGGCGTTGCTCCGGGGTGTGGAGGCCGCCGAGCTGCAGGAGGAGGAGCTCCCCCCGCCGCCTCGCGCAGGACCATCAATCCCACCATCCACCGTCCTCTCGTGATTTTCTGTTCCTCTGTCGCGCGAGGCAAATCTCCCCCAGGCGTTCCCGGAGGAGGCGCCGCGGCGAGAAGCGCACGTCCCCAGGCCTTCGCTCTCCATGCCGGCGAGACCAAGAGAGAGTAGAGGCAAAGGGGCCGGACCCGGCGGGAGCCTCGTCTCCCGGCGATCGGCGCGGCCAGCCGCCATGATGGATTCGGCTCGCCCCCGGAGGGTTCCCAACAAATCACGCTGCCCGAACTGGAGAGAGGAGGTTCGTTGACTTTGTTCCATTCCCAGCCCATCTTGCCGGCGGTGTGGCTAGTTCTATGCTGTCATGCCGCGCGCAGCAGGCCGGAGTCTGAAGCGTGATGCTACTGTTGGATTGCTGGACAACGGGTGCTACCGCCATGCGCGCAAGGTGTTCGGTTGATTGCCTAGAACTGCCAATAGGGTGTCAGCTGTGTCGTGAAGTCAAGCATTTTTCTGCTATTTTGTTAGGAACCATGAATCTTTAGAGTAGGTTTTGGACTGAACTGCCTCTAGGGTGCCATCTTGCATTGCCTGTCAGTGTTGCATGCAATCTTATAACTTTTATGTGCCTTCATCTCGTATTACTCATAATTTCTCCTTGTCCCCTGTTGTCTTGATCCACAACTTAGGGCAAATTGCATGACAAGAGTTAAAAATGAGAGAGTTCACTTGCTCTGGAAGATGAGGAACCAAGGGCAGCCGCCTGCTAATGACATGGTATAAGCTACTGTTTTGGTATAAGCTACTGTTTTGAAAAGGAATGCCGAACTCAAGGTTGATCAGTGTCCAGTATGATACCATTTCCAAACACTTGCAGTGTGTTTGAACCGGCACCCTGTAGTTTAACCATAGATTTTGATAGTTGGTGATATTAAACTTTCTGAAGTGATTCTGTTGTTAGAAATTTTCATAGCTCTTGTTTTTCCCCAGTCTTGCTCATATTTGCAATACTGAACTGTTGTAGCTGAAATATGATGCAGTAGCTTCACTGTAAGGGCATAGAATAAATGTAAAGTACTCCAGGATCATGCTGTTAAGTATTGTTCCTGATTGCCCACTACATCTCTAATTATTGATAACCTATTCGGTTCCATTCGTTATCATTATTTCCACAGTTTTTTGTTCAAACATATACACATAGTGAAAGTTCGCCACCGTAATAAAACTGAGTACACCATGACTACCCCAATTGATTAATATTTCTTGATTTTCCTTCTTTTATATGCATGTCTAATCTCTGATTTATCCATATATATGTTGGCCGACAGAAAACGGTCGAATCTTAGTGCTGCTGCCCCATGAACACATTTTTTTAATTTGATTGTACATTCAAATGAAGCCTTTGTTAAGTATACACTCCAAAATTCAGTTAACAGTATCCTAACTGAATTTTCTATTTCTGAATTTATAAACTCACTTTATATTCAGTTTATAAATTAACAGTAGCTTGAAAATTAAGTATCATTCGCATGGATCAACTGTTATTTTATTTTGTGGAGGATAAAGTTCAGATCATGAATAATGGCATTACAAGTGAACTTGGCACAATTACACATGTCCTGAACCTCATAGAATCTAACACTAGCAAGTCTTCATTGGCATGCAAGTACTACTTTTACATTGTCATGACAGGAACAATTAATTTGACATGTATCATTGGTACTGCTAAAACAATTCATTCATGTTTCAACAAATTTGGTGAATACCACTTCATATGTATTTTGCATATATGAATTATCTCCTGTTGCTTTCTAAGATGTTAGTTCTTTCAGTTCTAGCCCTCCTATCTTTAATTCCTGGCTGCTGGACTACCTGCAGGACAACGAGTTCATCTGCTGCAGCTACCGCTGTGAGCAGTCCGTCCGCGACGCGCTCCACAGCGTCTTCGCCGGGCACAACGAGATCCTCAACGTCTGGAAGTAAGTCGCCAGCCATCTGTTTCCTGATGAATTTTCTTTCTAGCTCAATGTGATCGGATCTGACTAGTACGTTCAGATTTGCTCTTGTTTTCTTTTCAAATAGTACTAGTAGTCTATATTCCAGCTGTGCAACTACCTGTAGCCACTTGAACCGATGAGAATTCTTCAAGCCTACCTATAGCCACTTGAACAGATGTCTATCTCAGATCTGCTCATCTAAAAAATCCAAGTGGAGTAGTATACTGGTAGTATAGTATAATAATATTATCAAAAGGTAAATGCCCTGATTATTTAGCTCTGTCAGATAAATAGTTTGTTTGTCTTTCTGTTTATTTTGTTACATTTTGCAGGGATAAAGTGAAGAAAAAGAAGAAAAGATTACTAGAAGATTAGTTTTAGGATTTTCTTTTATTTCCTTGCAATTTTCCTTTTATTGCAAACTTGTAAAGACATTGTAATATTCTTACTATAATAAAAATTATGATTCTATTTCATTTTTTGTTTTTAAATTATTTTTCCTTATGGGTTGTTTTCTGTAAATTTAGATTTTTTTTGTTTTCCAAATACATTACTAGTGGCGCATTTAAGCCCTTATTAGTGGCGCACCTTCCTTTATTACTAGTGGCGCACCTATAAGGTTATTAGTGGCGCACCTGGAGGGAATACCAGTGGAGCACCGAATGGTATACTAATGGCGCACCACATGGTGCGCCATTAGTATCTGGTATACTAATGGTGCACATGTGGTGCGCCATTAGTAATAAAATCTAATGGCGTGGTGCTAGTGGCGCACCTGTAGTGCGCCATTAGTAGGCAAAACAGGTGCGCCACTAGCAGGCCTTTTCCTAGTAGTGCGATGTTCATCCCGCCGCCGTGATCAGCGCGTTCCACCAGAACGTGCGCAACCGCAAGATGCATGAGGAGCTGGCGATGAACAAGGTCAAGGATGTGGCCGAGCTTTATGTTCTGGCCGATCGGTGCACTCGAGCTGAAGAGGGAAGGAAGTACCCCGGCGAGGATGCCGGCGCGGAAACCGACTCCACGGATGACACCAGTACCCCGGCGAAGAAGGGCCGGCGCCGTAACAGGAAGTGCAAGGGCAAGACCGTGCTTGCTGTCGAGGGGTCCGACGACACCGGCGCCACCAAGAAGGTCAAGGCGAGCGACCCCGGCAAGGAGGTTGCCGGGTGTGCCGCTTGCCGGGCTTTGGCGGCTGCCGACAAGCTAGGGGGCTCCGACAAGAAGTATTGTAAGATCCACCGCACCAAGGGCCATGACCTCTAGAACTACCGCCAAGTGGAGCTGCTCGCTGAGAAGCAGAGAGCCGAATACGAGCGGCGGGATAAAGAGAAGGGTCAGGAAGGTGCCGAAGGATCCGACAAGAAGCGTGGCGGCCAAGGAGGTCGCCGCGGCAAAGATAATCAGCAGGAGAGGCCCACCCGGGGCCGTGACAAGAAGCAAGAAGATGATGATCATGACGAGGACGACGAGTCCGGTGAGCAAGAGTTCAAAAGGCTACAGAGGCCATGTGCGTCGACGGTGGCGCCTCGCTGCATGTTCTCACCGCCAGCTCAAACAGTTAGCGCTTGATATTACAGCAGCAGAGCCCTCGTTCGATGCCCAGAAGCCGCTGAAGTGGTCCAGCACGCCCCTCATCTTTGACGCCGAGGATCACCCTGACCGCACAACCGCGATAGGGTGTTTGCCGTTGTTGGTCTCACCAACAATACGCAACCTTAAGGTGAACAAGATGCTGGTTGACAGCGGGGCCGGTCTAAACTTGATTTCACCTGTTGTGATCAGAAGGCTGCAAATTCCTGTTGGAGACCTCGAGGAAACGGGCATGTTTCAGGGGGTCAACCCGGGAAGGAGCCAGCCGAAGGGGAAGGTCACGTTGCCTGTGACGTTTGGAAGTGAGTTGAACTACAGGATGGAGAGGATTGTCTTTGATGTAGCCAAGATCCCCTTGCCCTACAACGGGATCCTCGGCCGCCCGGCATTAGCTAAGTTCATGGCGGCTTCTCACTACGCCTACAACACGCTGAAGATGCCCGGGCCAATGAACATCATCACCGTCCCCTCCGACAAGAAATATGCGTTGATCTGCGCCGACCTACTCTAACAAGAAGCAGTTGCAGCAGCTGCCGCCAAGGCACCTGCTCCTGCCACAGAAGCCCCGGGAGGGAAGAAAAAGACCGGCAAGACCTCTTGCACCCACTCCGGCAAGCGCACCTCTTCGGAGTGTTGTGCCACCGTCGAGGACGTGCCAGAGAGCTCCACCGGCAAGAGCAAGAAATCCAGAGCTGCGCCACCAGAGACCAAGAAGGTGTCCGTCAAGGAGGATGGCATGGGAGGAGCTTTCACCATAAGCTCCACCCTCGACAGCAAATAGGAAAGCGAGCTCGTCACTTTCCTGCGGGCGAATGTCGATGTGTTTGCATGGCAAGCCTCCGACATCCCCGGCGTTCCCAGGGAAGTGATTGAGCACCATCTTGCTGTCTGTCCTCATGCACGGCCCGTCAAGTAGAAAGTCAGGAAGCAAGCTGAGAGGCAAGAGTTCATCACATAAGAGATCAGAAAATTAGAAGCAGCAGGACTGGTGAGAGGAGTGCTCCATCCAACGTGGTTGGCCAATCCTGTAGTGGTGCGCAAGGCGAATGGGAAGTGGAGGTTGTGTATTGATTACACAAATATTAATAAGGCTTGTCCTAAAGACCCCTTCCCATTGCCGCGCATCGACCAGATTGTTGACTCCATGGCCGGGTGTGACCTGCTATCATTTCTCGACGCCTACTCAGGGTACCACCAGATCTTCATGACGAAAGAAGACGAGGAGAAGACAACATTCATCACCCCATGTGGTACGTATGTCTTTTTACGGATGCCTTTCGGGTTGAAGAGTGCTGGCTCCACCTTTGCAAGAGCAGTCCAAATTGGTTTTGAGCCCCAGCTACATAGAAATATGGAAGCTTATATGGATGACATAGTGGTCAAAACCAAGGACAAAGCAACTCTTGTGCAAGATCTGGAGGAGACGTTTGCAAACCCGCGCAAGATCAACCTCAAGCTGAACCCTGAGAAGTATGTCTTCGGTGTCCCGTCCGGCAAGCTTCTCGGGTTCTTTGTGTCGCAGCGCGGGATTGAGGCAAACCCAGATAAGATCAAGGCCATCGAGCAGATTGAGGCACCCAAGCGGATCAAAGATGTGCGTCGGCTCACTGGCTACGTTGCCGCCATGAGAAGATTCATCTCCAAGTCTGCGGAGCGTGCCCTTCCCTTTTTCAAGATCTTGAGGAAGCTGGGCCCAATGGAGTGGACCCCGAAGGCCGAGACGGTGCTGCAAGATTTGAAGAAGTACCTCTCCTCTACCCCAGTGCTGGTTGCGCCCAAACCAAAAGAACCGTTGCTGCTGTACCTAGCGGCAATGAATCAGGTGGTTAGCGCCGCACTAGTGGCGCAGAGAGAAGTCGACGAAGAGACAGTGGCAACGGCAGAGTCAACGGATGGAGAACCGGAACCCTCCCCGGCAGGGCTTGGTCCCGGCAAGACCGAGTCCCCGGCAGAGGTTGACGCCAATGCAACAAGGCCCGCGCGGTCGGGTGAAGTGGCACAGAAGAAGAAAATGGTGCAGCACCCGGTTTATTTCGTCAGCTCCCTCTTGCAGGGGGCTAGGTCGAGGTACTCAGGTGTGCAAAAATTGCTCTTCGGCCTCCTTATGGCCTCGAGGAAGCTGCGCCATTACTTCCAAGCGCACGAGATCACCGTGGTCACCCGCCTCCTGTTGCAACGGATATTGCATAACCCAGATGCAACGGGGAGGATCGTGGAATGGGCCCTGGAGCTGTCGAGTTTCGGTTTGAAGTTTGAAAGCACCTCGACGATTCAGAGCAGAGTTTTGGTGGAGTTTGTTGCAGAATGGACCTCGACGCCCGACGAAGAGGTACAGGAGACCACTCTCCCCGGCAAGGAAACGAGCCGCAACTGGATCATGTACTTTGATGGGGCTTTTTCGCTGCAAGGCGCCGGTGCTGGTGTGCTGCTTGTCGCACCCACCGGAGAGCACCTCAAGTATGTCATCTAGATGCACTTTCCCCAGGAGATGTCAACTAACAACACCGCCGATGAGGGCTTGCTTGCCGGTCTCAGGATCGCAGCGGACCTCGGAGTCAAAAAGCTCATCGTCAGGGGTGATTCGCAGCTCGTCGTCAGACAAATCAACAAGGATTATCAGAGTCCGTTGATGGAGGCCTACGTGGATGAGGTGAGGAAACCGGAGGAGCGCTTTGACGGTATACAAGCAGTGCATGTCCCTCGGGCGGAGAACGACATCGCTGACTACCTGTCAAAGCATGCTGCCCTCAAGCTACCTGTGGAACCAGGTACTTTTGTGCTTCAGTTAACTCAACCATCCGTCGAGGCGTCAACCGGGCAGAGCAAGCGGAGGAAGCTAGGCCCCGGCAAGTACTTCCCCACCGAGCTCCCCGGAGTCGCAGGCGAGGATGTTGCCGTGGATGCCGATCCTGCCGTGGAGCAACCAACTCCGGCAGGGCCTCAGGCCATGGCTGTAGAGACAGTCGCTCCCGTGGCAGAAGAGATGCCTTTGGCCCTCGCCATCAAGCCACAGGCTCCGGCATGGGTGCAGCACACCGTCCGATTCCTCCAAGTAGGAGAGCTTCCTGAGGAGCAGGAAGAGGCAGAAAAAGTAGCCCGCCAGTCTGCTCTGTACCAACTCATTGACAACGTATTGTACAGAAAGAGGCAGAATGGGGTGAAATTGAAGTGCATCTCCCAGGAGGAAGGACTAGAGCTGTTGGCAGAAATACATGGAGGCATATGTGGCTCCCACATAGGGTCGAGGGCCCTTGCCGGCAAGGCTTTCCGGCAAGGTTTCTTCTGGCCCACTGCCCTCCAGGATGAGACGACACTAGTAACCAAGTGTAAAGCGTGCCAGTTCCATTCGAAGAAGCTTCATCAACCAGCTCAAGCCCTTCAAACCATCCCTCTCTCCTGGCCCTTCTCGGTCTGGGGGCTCGACATATTGGGCCCTTTCCCCCGTGTTGTCAGGGGCTTTGAGTACTTGTACGTTGCAATCGACAAGTTCACAAAGTGGCTAGAAGTGGAAGCAGTGAGGAAGGTGATAGCGCAGTCAGCCATCAAGTTCTTCAAAGGGCTAGTTTGTCATTTCAGTGTACCCAACAGGATCATCATCGATAACGGCACGCAGTTCACAAGCCATGCCTTCATGCAGTACATTGAGGATCTCGGCAGCATGGTCTGTTTTGCTTCCGTGGCACACCCACGGAGCAACGGCCAAGCGGAGAGAGCAAATGCTGAAGTTCTGCGAGGCTTAAGAACGAAGACCTTTGACAGGCTGCGCAAAAGAGGAAGACGTTAGATTGATGAGTTGTCGGCGGTTCTTTGGTCGATCAGAACGACACCGAATCGAGCCACCGGCTAGACACCCTTTGCCTTGGTCTACAGGGCAGAAGCAGTTCTCCCCACGGAACTCATATATGGGTCACCTCGAGTGCTCGCTTATGATGAGCTTGAGCAAGAGCGATTGCGGCAAGATGACGCAACGCTCCTTGAGGAAGATCATCTCCGGGCGGCTGTGAGAGCAGCACGCTACCAGCAAGCCTTGCGCCGCTACCATAGCCACAAGGTTCATGCCCGGAGCTTTGAGGAAGGCGACCTTGTTCTTCGGCACGTTCAGTCGGCCAAGAATTCCAACAAGTTGACGCCAAAGTGGGAAGGCCCTTATCGGGTAACGTGAGTCACCAGGCCCGGCGCAGTCCGCCTGCAGACCGAAGATGCCATTCCAGTGAGCAACTCCTAGAACATCGAGCATCTTCGCAAGTTTTACCCATGAGGCGCGAGGCGGCAAGGCATGTAACCCTTTGTACAAAGCCAGGCATAGACCCTGAGCATAAATAAATGAAGCGCCGGCGCCCTAAGTTATAGCATGCATGCTAGGTCAAGTCTCTTCCTCGGTTAGGGTTGATAGTGCTTAGCAGTGGCTAACCCCTAGCTTAGAGGTCGAGTGCGCGTTTCTCTGTTCTTTTCTGTCCTCTTTGGTTCGCAGGGCACATGAGCTTTTCTGCTGAACTGTTCGGAAGGAAGGAAACGGACCGGCGTCCGAACCCCGGCGAACCAAAGTTGCCTGGGGCTGCAAGTACAAGGATCCAACCGCGGCAAGGCAAGATTGCCGGGGGCTGCAAGTACAAGGATCCAACCGTGGCAAGGCAAGATTGCCGGGGGCTGCAGATCCAGATAAGTCTTTTATCCTCTATCATGCATTTCGGTATGGAACTGGGATATATGAAACCTTGTTTTATTTCTAAGTTACCGTGCTCCCCTTTTCTATACCCAAGGATTATTTCCTGGGTTCGGATTTGGTTGTAGTCGCGGCAGTCGGGAAATGGGACGAGGGGCCTGAGCCCGCTTCATCCCTACCTCCGCCAAGAGCGTGAGAATGGTCGAGCGAAGTGGGGGGACGGCAAGGCCTGTTGCCGGGCGAAAAACGTTTATCTTAAATAATAACAAGGATTCGCTCCTTGTCGTGGGTTTCACCCACGAACGAAAAACTCGGCAAACATCCCTTTTTCATTAAAAACATCCCATACAGGTACAGTTCATACGGAATGAAAAACATGAGCAAGGGGGATTACAAGCTTTAAATCCTACTAATGCCCGCAGGCTTACAAGTTAAAAAAAAGATAAGGTGCCCGTAATCCCTTTCTTGTCCCTCTCCTCAGGAGGCAGGTCAAGGAAGCGAAGAGGGGAAAAAGGAGCGCCTAGGCGAGCTACGGGTGACAGAAGACACCAAGAGAACATCTCGGTGGCCGTCCAAAGGCTGGCTGGTGATGGCGGCGCGGAAGGAAGAGCTGGAAGACGAGGCGGCAGGCCGCCAATACGCGATGAAGGCGTCGGTGCCCGCGTACTCCGACTTGACGGCCTTGCCACCCGCCCTCTTCCTCTTCCGCAGCCTCTGACCGCCAGCCGCCCAAGGAGACGGCCCCGAGAAGTTCAAGGAGCCGGCCCCTCCCCCGGCGAACCCCGCCGTAGGAGCGGCCAGGTGCAGATGCTGCTGCTGCCGCACCCGGCCAGGCGCGGCGCGCCTGACGCCTAGTCGGACCCGTCATCCTGCCGCCCGCTACCCTCGTCATCGCTACCGCTCCCCTCCTCGTCACTCTCGCTCGAGGAAGAGTCTTCGCCATCGGAGGAGCTCTCCAGGCAGCACCTTACGCGAGTCCCAAAGTGCCCAAAGGCCTTGACGGAGAGGAGGCCACCCTCCATTTACTTGAAATGGAGAGTGAGCCCCTCTGTCAGGCTGTGGATGCGAGCAAAGGTCTTCCACCCTCGGCGAAGATACATGACGTGAGGGGCGGGGAACTCAACGTCGGCCCATGTACCGCTGTTTCCGCAGCCCCTCATACGCAGCCGCAGTACCTGCGGCGGGTGCAGCTCCATCTCCCGCGCAAACAGGGTCGGGAGGCGACGACGACGGCGCGGCGACCGGCGCAGCCTGATGAAGAACTCGCGGGGATTGTCCCCGACGTGGCCCTCCACCACGGGAAGGACCGCTGGCGGAGGCGAGGCCGATGCGCCGCCCCGTCTTCCTCTTCCACGAGCGCCACGACGACCACGGCCTCGCCCCCTTCCTCTTCCCCTCGCGACTGGCTTCGCCACCACAGGCTCTTGGGGAGGAGGGGCACGTTGTCGAGCGGCGACCCTCGCCGCCACCATCGAAGGACCGAGGTTCCCCTTTTCCATGGCGGATGAGAGGAAGGAGGAAGCAGGTGTCGGTGCCAAAACAGGCGGATCTCGGGTAGGGGGTCCCGAACTGTGCGTCTAAGACTAATAGTAACAGGAGGCGGGAGACACGATGTTTACCCAGGTTCGGGCCCTCTCGATGGAGGTAATACCCTACTTCCTGCTTGATTGATCTTGATGATATGAGTATTACAAGAGTTGATCTACCACGAGATCGTAGAGGCTAAGCCCTAGAAGCTAGCCTATGATTATGATTGTTGTTGTCCTACGGACTAAACCCTCCGGTTTATATAGACATCGGAGGGGGCTAGGGTTACACAGAGTCGGTTACAGAGAAGGAAATCTACATATCCGAATATCCAAGCTTGCCTTCCACGCAAAGGAGAGTCCCATCCGGACACAGGACGAAGTATTCAATCTTGTATCTTCATAGTCCAACAGTCCGGCCAAAGTATATAGTCCGGCTATCCGAGGACCCCTTAATACAGGACTCCCTCAATAGCCCCTAAACCAGGCTTCAATGACGATGAGTCCGGCGCGCAGATTGTCTTCGACATTGCAAGGCGGGTTCCTTCTCCGAATACTTCATAAAAGATTTAGAACACAAGGATCATGTCCGGCTCTGCAAAACAAATTCCACATACCACCGTAGAGAGTACAATATTCCACAAATCTAATCTGCTGACAGCATGACAACACACCACGGTCCGGTCATTATTCGAACCGTTTTCACAACCAGCTACTGCACGTAATGCGAGGCGGTTTCCTTGACACGTCTTGTCGAAGCAGAGATCGTGTCCCCTTATCACGGGATCCTCATTAATACGGGTATGGGTAACCCAACCGCGCCATCAATCGCGGCGCTTGGGAAATAAGCGTTTTTAACAGGCAAGTGGGGAGGCGCACAGTTTCTACCGCCTTTATAAAGAGATAAGGATTCTCTTCTTTCACCCACGCCTCCTTCCTTCTTCGCTCATCCATTCTCGCACGCTCGAGCTCCAGCGCCCCAGTTCTCACCTTCTCCGCACAGCCAAACATGTCCGGAGTGGGAGGCAAGTGGATGGCCTCCTCCGTCAGGGAGGAGGACATTACGAAGCTCCGGGCAGCCGGATACTTGGCCGCAAACATCGCGCACCGGCTCCCGGACGCAGGGCAGATCATTCCGACTCCGGGACCCCATGAGAGGGTCGTGTTCCTCGCCCATTTCGTCCGCGGACTGGGATTCTCCCTCCACCCATTTGTCCGCAAGCTCATGTTCTATTACGGGATGGATTTTTATGATCTGGCCCCTAATTTCGTCCTCAACATCTCGGCATTTATCGTCGTGTGTGCGGCTTTTCTCCGCATCAGGCCCCACTTCGGCCTGTGGCTAAAGATCTTCAACGTAAAGCCGAAGATATGTCAGGACCGGATTTTCGGGATATTAATTCTCCAGAAAATGGCCCTTATGCTCACCAGCCCCAAGATTACTGTTAGCTGATGAGGCACCAACTTGATACAAGAAATTCCAAGCAAGTACAAAATATGTAGTACAAGACCATTGTGGCCTATGAGTACAACACTTGGTTTCTAGTGGTTGATGGCGGAAGCGGTTTGTGGTCCATCCGCGTCTATGGGACTCCATTTCCCACAAGAACAGCTGACCAGGATAACTCCTATCTTCGCGAGGCTGCTATCACCTTTACATGGGTTCCGGGGCTGTCGTCGTAACGCTCCTCTCCACGCTAGAAATCTGGCCAAGACAATAGCCAGGGACAAGCCAGTGAGTACGTTTGAATGTACTCGCAAACATCAAGAACACGGGTACAATATATCAAGTGGTAAACGTGCTCTGAAAATACTTTATGATCATAACGTCTGTCACGAATGAACGAAGTCCAAGGTGTACGCATGCGGAAAAATGTGAATATGCAATACGGGAGTAGAAATGGAATGCACTGATCGAGTGTCTGAAATGACTCCTCGAAGGGTACAAATAAATTAACAATGCCGCAGTCGGGCGTCTGAGCGACACCACATAAAGGGCTTATAAGGAATAATTAAACAACAAGCATGCCGCAGTCGGGCGTCTGAGCGACACCACATAAAGGGCTTATAAAGAATAATCACAGTGAATATCCAGGAGGTAGAACCATCCCAGGGATACCCAATAATACAAATAAAGTAAATGGTTAGTCCACAATAATAGTAATCATAATCGTCCCAAGTCACAAGTCATGATCCAAGTTCTGGTTTAACAGTTGTTCCTCCGAAGACCGACACTAAGACCGACACTTGACCTATCCCAGACTGTAGTCCTTAACCATGGACACGGCTATTCGAATAGATGTATAATCTCTGCAGAGGGTGTACTCTTTACCCACGGGTAACGGATTTCTTTAGTCCATTGGGACTAATTCCGTCTACGGTCTTTTAATTGAAAACACGCCTGACCTGCACACACCAGCTTAACTTACCGGTGTCTGGAATCACCCACAACACCTGTCAAGCAAAACTCTAAGTGGGGAGGCTACAACCTCGACGTAGCATGGGATCAAATTTATATCGTGCGCTCTAAGGGGTGCCCCCCTCTCGGTCCCAACCGGAAACACCCATGCCCCCGGACCGGATGACAGGCTTTAATCCATGGCCATGGGACCCTCATCACGGCCTCTCTGTACGGTGTGTGCTAGAAAGGGGTTGACAACTTACTGAACCGTACCCTACCTATGGCAGGGACAAGTGGTAGTACGAAGCAAGTATGGGGGTTACTGGACAAGACTCGATCTAAGGCCGACTCAGGAGGTTTGAGTGTTCCCTGCATGATTAGCATAACAAGAATATTTCCAATAACAGATAAGCTTAACACTCATCAAGCCCCACCATGCCATACCGGACATACTCGTCTCAACGAGGGACTAGGGACAAGCTCGCGTCTACCCAAGACCGCGACTTTCCCGACTTCCTTCCGGCATGCATGAGAAGCTTACGAGGACGATCACTATTACCAGCATATCCATTTATAACAGCAAAGGAAAACTCCATTTTTCACTCATGCGTATGATCTTACCGTCACATAAAATAGCGTAAGCTCCAAGTCAAGATGATGTTGTAACCGTATCAACAACATCCAAAAAAATATTAAGCCAGGGTTCAGAATGCTTGCCTTCAAGTGTATGCATGAGGGGGTGCATTTTTTTTAAGGTTGCCTTTTCTCCAAAATCCTACTTTGGGAAATATTCAAATAAAACACATTTCAAATACAGTACAAAAGTTGTCCCAAATATTTTTGAAATAAATCTTAAAATAAACTAGATGAAATTTGAGAGTGGTAGGAAAAAGAATCAACTCATTTGGAGTTTTATTTTAAAAGTTATAGCCAGTCAAAGATTAGTCAAACTTCTGTTTTTAAATAAACCAGAAAAGAAAACGCTTCGGGGGAGAATACGCTTTCAAAGCAGAGAAGATGTACTCGGGATTTTGCGCTATCACTTAACCAGAGAGGACGGGCGTGCGGGTCACTGACAGTGGGTCCAGGGGGCCCACTGGTCAGGTTTGACTGGTCTCCCTCTCCCTCCTTTCTCTCTGCCCGAACGGTGGCGGGCCTCCGGCGATCGCCGTCGACGAACGGCAGCTCCCCACGGGGCCCCAAGGGCAGGGATGGATCCGCCAGACCGGGGCGGTCCTCCCGGTGGGTGCTGGGCAGGTGGGGACGGAGGAGGTCACCGGCGGCGAGCTCCGCGGCGGACGGAGGTTCGGGAGCAAAGTGAGCTTCGGGCTATGGTGGTCATTGGTCGAGGCTGAGGCGCTAGGAAGCTCCGCAAGGCTATGGGGAGACGTCTGGTGGCGTTGGATTGGCGGGGGAGGGCCTGGCTGCGACGTATTGCACCGGAGTTCGGCGGCGGCCGAACTGGCCGGAGACGAGGAAGAAGGACCCTCCCCGTCGATTGCTGGCTAAGGGGAAACTATGGGGGTGGCCTAGGGTTGCCTGAGTGCTCGAAGGAGCACGGGGCCTCCTTTTATAGCGCGACGGGGCTGGCTCCGTGACGGTGGATAAGATCGACGATGAGTCGCCGTTGCTGTAGCTGCAGGGCGTCGTGGCGGCGACGAGCGCGTGCCGACGAGCATGTGGATGAGCTCGGGCTGTACACAGGGGGCAGCTGGCGCGCGCGGGTGGCTTGGGCGGCGCCGTCCACGGCAGAGCCTGCTGCCGACGCCGGCGTGCCGCCAAGGGAGCCCTGACGGCGGCGCTGTAGGGCGCCAGGGAGGCTTGGAAGTTTCTGGTGAGTGGGCGAGTGCATGGCGCGGCTCTGCAGGCGAGATGGGGCCAGTGACGGGACGCGTCGACCCGAGCGCACGCACGTGCAAAACGCGCACTCTGGCCGCGCCCAGAGCACGCACACCAGGTGTTCGACGAAAAGCCAGCGCGCTCTAGAGAGCTTGGGTGATGCGGGTAGTTAGCAGGCCAGGGCTAGGGATAGCTAGGAGGTTAGTGGAGATGCTGGATGGGTCAGGGGCTCAAGTCCACAATGCAAACTAGAAGACATGCCAAAACTGTTCCTGCACACAGGGTGTTCGACAGAATGCCATGGGCATCTAGGCAACTCTTGGGGTGGCCAAACTCTCCAGATCCTAGTCTCTTTAGGAGCTCAAGAAGGTGGTAAGGTTAGCTTGGCAAAAACAGAAACTAGATAGTGCAAGATTTTGAGAAAACCAGTTTTGGGCAGAAACTAAAGGCTAACATTGCATGCACTAAAAATACTCCAATGGGTCCAATCTCCTGGACTTAAGAGTTTGGTAGGGAGGACTATAAGTAGGAAAAAGCTCATGGGTATTAGAACAAAATAAAATGGGGTTGCAGTTCAAATCACCAAACTGGACCAGAATGGAAATGAAGATGATTCACTCAAATTTTTCAAAGAACATCACTGGGTTTTTGCATGAGGTTGCATTATAAGCATCCATTGACATCTCCAAACACTTGGAAGAATTTTTAGAACAATATTTAAATAGGTTGTAGTGCAAAAATACCTACTGGACCAGATTTGAAAAATTGATGTAGAGCTCAAAATCTCCAATGACCAGAAGATATTTTTGCATAAAAGTGATGTGGAAACCTCACATGACATCCCCAAATTTTGGTGAAAATTTTAAAAGCATTTATCAAATGGTTGCAGTGCAAAAAGGGGCTCCAAATTAATGAAAGTTCATTTTAAAAGAATAAAGCTCATGGAAAAATAATTATGCAAATAAATCCACTGATAAAGAATTGATTTTATAAAGAGGGCACACAAGTCCAATAATACTTTTGGAAAGTTTCCATTTGAGGTGAAAACCCACAATATTAAAGAGAAGAGGGGTTCTAAAATCAAAGGAGAAATCCAGAAAAATAAAAATTTTATTTCCTGGCAAAATTTTAATTAATAAACAAGGTCAAAATTTTGGGGTGTTACAACACTACCCCCCTTAAGAAAAATCTCGTCCTCGAGATTTGCTAAGGGTTGTTTAAGAAATAATACTCCCATTAGTTGGAACCAAGAGTTTGCTCATAGCACAAATTTAGGGTACGAACATAAGCTGCAACACACAAATAAACATAGCTATGACGTTTACAATGAAAAAGGCAAAAGGACAGGGTCCTGAGAAAATGTCTCTGGTACTGGGGCGCACAAGCAGACATTCTTTAATAATGGTGATGCAGGATCATACAATTGCAAGGCACAGAAAATAATAAGGCTCGTTACTACTCGAGTGACTTAGTCTACTCCGTTAATATCCAAGCGGGCTTGCCTAGTGGACGTCGAAGCTTCTCCACGGGTTTCACCGTCGGGATTAGCCGGATGAGGTTGAGGGGCTGCAGGGTTGGGGTAGCGATGATGACCATCGCGGGGGTTGTTGGCCACAACCCCGTTGGAGTGCGCTCCCAAAAGGCGACGAAGCACTTCTGGGGACGTCAAAGTATTTTGGTCGATGGCTGGGGTAGACCTCAAGGGCTCGATCGGGTGTCCGAACAGCACGACTGGGTTGTCGGTGTCGGGCTCCACTTCTCCTCTCGCCGGGGCTCGGCGAAACAGTTTTCCACGAGCTGCGATCAGATCAAGGGTGATTTGATCGAACAATTCCTCTAGTGCACTTACATAGCGTACCAGATGCAATAGTGCAGGATCCGTCTCGTGATCTCCGTTGGCAACCTGGGGCGGCCTACCATACCCGTTACGACTGGGGTAGTAGTAGAACGAGCGACAGTTAACTCTGGGCGACAAGTGCCAGAGTTGAACTATAGCTTCTCGAGCTGCCAGTTGGATGGCTTGTGGCTCAAAGGGAGTGGTCCTTCCAGTGAACCTGTAGGGGCGTTCTGGCGATAGACCCCTACCATAAATGTGTACAGTGGCCCAGAACTGATGGCTCTCACCGTTCATGAGCTCTTGGTACACAACATACTCTGGGGGCTCTTCTAATGCATAGGCACGGCGGGTGAGGTTCGCGAGCACGGTCACAAAACCTCCAAGGTTGGTTGCTGTGGTCTCATTGTGAACAATGGGGCCAGACATCGTGACTTGGTTTGGGAAAGAGGCTGTGCTGTGCTGGGTTGAGGCTAGCGTGCCCTTTTTATAGGAAAAAGGGGACGGAGTCTTCCTTCGCACGCTTGCGAATGAGACAAGTTAGGTGTCGGTCACTGGCGCGTGATCGACAGGCTAAGCTGATAGGTTGGGCACCGACTGCCAAAAGCGTCGGGGTCACTGTGTGGCTATCTTACACGAGAAGCTTGGCCGGGGTTGGGTTAAGGTCTGGTGGGTTGGTTAACCTAGGTTTGTTAACCTGGCTAAGATAGGGTTAGCCAATGGTCAGCCTGGCTCTGATACCAAGTCTGTCAGGACCGGATTTTCGGGATATTAATTCTCCATAAAATGGCCCTTATGCTCACCAGCCCCAGGATTACTGTTAGCTGATGAGGCACCAACTTGATACAAGAAATTCCAAGCAAGTACAAAATATGTAGTACAAGGCCATTGTGGCCTATGAGTACAACACTTGGTTTCTAGTGGTTGATGGCGGAAGCGGTTTGTGGTCCATTGTGGCCTATGAGAAAAAAGAAGAAGAAAAAAGAGGAGAGGAGGAGAAGAAGAAGAGGAAAAAGGAAAGGAAGAAGAAGAAGAGGTGGAGGAGAAGAAAAAAGAAGAAGAGGAAGAAGAAGAAGAAAAAAGAGGAGAGGAGGAGAAGAAGAAGAGGAAAAAGGAAAGGAAGAAGAAGAAGAGGAGGAGGAGAAGAAAAAAGAAGAAGAGGAAGAAGAAGAAGAAAAAAGAGGAGAGGAGGAGAAGAAGAAGAGGAAAAAGGAAAGGAGGAAGAAGAAGAAGAAGAAGAAGAAGAAGAAGGAAAAAAAAGGAAGAAAAGGAAGCATAGGAAGAAGAAGAAAAGGAAAAAAGAGGAAAAAACCCCGACCCGACACGGCACCCCGACCCCGACCCGGCACCCCGACCCCGACCCGGCACCCCGACACGACACCCCGACCCTAGACCCCGACCCCGACACCCCGACCCCGAGCCTGACCCGACACCCGACCCCGACACCGACACGGCACCCCGACCCCGACCCGGCACCCCGACCCCGACCCCGACCCCGACACCCCGACCCCGAGCCTGACCCGACACCCCGACCCTGACACCGACACGGCACCCCGACCCCGACCCGGCACCCCGACCCGACACCCCGACCCCGAGACCCCGACCCCGACACCGACACGACACCCCGACACCGACACCCTGACACCACACCCACCCTTACCCCGACACCGACACGGCACCCCGACCCGACCCGGCACCCCGACCCGACACCCCGACCCGAGACGGCACCCCGACCCGACACCCCGACCCGGCACCCCGACCCGACACCCCGACCCCGAGACCCCGACCCCGAGCCTGACCCGACACCCCGACCCCGACACCGACACGGCACCCCGACCCCGACCCGGCACCCCGACCCCGAGACCCCGACCCCGACCCCGACACCCGACCCCGAGCCTGACCCGACACCCCGACCCCGACACCCACACGGCACCCCGACCCTGACCCGGCACCCCGACCCGACACCCCGACCCCGACACCCCGACCCCGACCCCGACACGGCACCCCGAGACCGACACGACACCCCGACCCCCGACACCTCCCGAAAAGGTGTTCTTTGGCCTTCCAGAAGCCGACGGGGTCATATATTTGTGAATTATTAGTTAGGTCATATATCTTTCGATTTTGTTATGAAAAACATCATATATAATTGTGTTGATCGGGTAGTTTTAAATGTGCAGTTGTTTCATCGCTGCGAGGTTTGGTGTTCGACGACCTCGCCGTGCGTTTGACGAGCTCTGCCCCTTCGTTCGTGGGTGAGCACAAATGACGATGTCCTCCTCCCCCATTAATTATTTGATCTATTCCGATGAAACTTGATAGCTAGCTATATATGTGTCTTGAATCATCAGTATGCGTAACCAATATGTGTCTCCCGTTCGAAAGTGTCATAGTTATAAATATGCATGCATTTGCATATTTATAACCTTGATTCTTTCGAATTGTCCAACGCTATCCATGGACAGCCCGAGTATGTTTAGATTGGGTTCATTTTCCCATATGCTTTGCTCCGGATCCGACGCATAAATTTCGTCAGTGCCTCCCCTGTTGTTCTTCGGGTACACATCCTCTCTGTTTATTGCAGAGACGTGTATCAGGAGAACAGCGGGGAGGTGCTGCCGAAATTTTGCGTATGATCCGGAGCATAGTATGGGAAAATGAACCCAATCTAAACATACTCGGGTGGGATTAGGACATATCATTACCTATTAGAGTGTAGGTTGCATGGACGTAATAAAATTGACAAAGTAGATCAACTGATGAATATATACATGGTGAATTATATATATATATATTTGTTGTGTGTCTAGTAGCTCTGAAAGTCAAGATGAGTGATCGTGTGTGGATGTACACCGGTCACACTGGTCAGAACAAATGGAGCACTGAATGGTTCACAAAAACCAAGGGGTTTGTGCGAGCCGCATTTGCAAATGGCCAGAGGAAAACCTGGTGCCCCTGTTTATGGTGCGGCAATTGGGAAAAGAGGACAGAGGCTGAAATGGGCAAACACCTGCAGAAGAGTGGTTTTACGCCCGATTATACGGTGTGGACATTGCATGGTGAGTCTGCCCAACGTGACCGAGCTGAGGTGGATCGTCGTCGCACCGACGAGCATGGTACCGGGATGGAAAACATGGTGCAAGACTTTGATGATGCTCGGGATTCGGACGAGGAGATGGAGGAATCTGCAAAGGCCTTCAATGAAATGTTGGAGTCTTCAAAACGTCCGCTCCATGAGCACACTGAGCTTTGTCAGTTGGATGCCATCTCACAAGTAATGGCTCTGAAGGCTCAGTTCAACTTGGGCAGAGAATGCTACGATGCAATGATGACAATATTTGGACGCTTTCTACCCAAAGGCCATGTAATGCCTGCAAACCTGTACCAGTCGGACAAAATCCTCCGTGCACTGAAGATGCCCTATGATAAGATACATGCCCGTGAGAAAGGATGTGTCTTGTTTAGGCTTGACTATGCGGACTTGAACTATTGTCCCATTTGCAAGTCTTCCAGGTATGTTGTGGTAGACAACGGTATGGGTGAGAAGACACAGACCAAAATCCCCGTTACTGTTCTTCGGTATATGCCAATCGTACCAAGACTTCAACGTCTTTTCATGGTCGAAGAGACGGCCAGACAGATGACATGGCACAAAACGGGCAAAAGAACCGAACTAGATGCAGATGGGAATCTGATGATTGTACACACATCGGATGGTGTTGCGTGGAAAAAGTTTGATGAATTACATGGTGACAAAGCGGCAGATCCGAGGCATCCTCGAGTCGGCATCAGCACGGATGGGTTTAGTGTGTTTGGTATGACGGCAGCCCAATACAGTTGTTGGCCCGTATTTGTCTTTCCACTCAATCTCCCCCTCGGACCGATTATGCAAAGAAAGAACATTTTCCTGACGTTGATAATTCCAGGGCCCAACTATCCGGGGAAAAATATGAATGTGTACATGCAACCGCTTAAGGCCAAATTGCAAGAAGCCTGGGATAATGGGTTCAAGACATACGACGCCTATAGCAAACGGAACTTCATAATGCGTGTCTGGTACATGTACTCGACGCATGACTTGCCGGCGTATGCGCTATTCGTTGGTTGGTGTGTGCATGGAAGGTTCCCGTGCCCCACATGCAAGGGAGCCCTTGAGTTTCGTTGGCTTCAGGCCGGTCGCAAGTTTTCTTGCTTCGACATGCATAGACAGTTCCTGAATCCTCGCCATAAGTTCAGGAAAGACAAGAAGAACTTCATCAGAGGTAGAGTTGTCAAAAACTCTGCACCACCTGCATTGACAGGCCAACAGACCCTGGATCAGTTAAACGTTCTCGAGCCAGATCCAGAGCGTCCAGGGTACTTCAAGGGGTATAATTCTAAGCACGCCTGGACTCACAAAACATGCTTATGGGATCTGCCTTACTTCAAAGACCTCCTTTGCCCACACAACATCGACGTGATGCACACTGAGAAGAATATCGCCGAGGCACTTTTTGGTACATTGTTCGGCATAGATGGGAAGTCAAAGGATAATACTAAGGCTAGAGTCGATCTGGAGGCGCTATGTGATAGGCCGTTACAAAACATGAAAGAACCGAAAGGAAAGCAGAACTGGACGAAGCCAAAGGCATGGTTCAATCTTGGAAGGCCAGCTATGAGGGAAATTATCTTGTGGGTGAAAATGCATTTGATGTTCCCCGATGGGTATGCAGCGAATCTACAGAGGGGAGCCAGTCTTGATAAATTGAAGATATTTGGTATCAAGAGTCATGATTGGCACATATGGATTGAGCGGGTAATGCCGGTGATGTTGCGTGGCTTCATCCCTAAGGATGAATGGCTAGTACTGGCAGAACTCAGCTATTTCTTCCATGTTCTTTGTGCGAAAGAACTATTGCCTGGCGTGCTAGAAGAAATGGAAGAGTTGGCGCCGGAGTTGATCTGCAAGTTAGAGAAGATCTTTCCACCGGGCTTCTTTAATCCAATGCAACATTTGATTTTGCATCTCCCGACCGAGGCAAGATTGGGGGGGGGCCGTGCAAAATCGTTGGTGCTACCCAACTGAGAGGATGCAGAAGACGCTTCGACAAAAATGTAAAAATAAACGTAGAATTGAAGGATCGATGGTTGAGGCATTCATCACTAAGGAGGCGGCAAACTTCGTGACAGCACACTACGAAGCCAAAAATCGTCATTTGCATAATCCGAAGCCTCGGTACAATGCTGACGACCCTAAAAAGGGTGGATCCAACCTCAGCCTATTCAAAGGGAATCTCGCACCAGCCAGTGTTTCAAATCCAGTATCTTTGGATAACGAACAATGGCGGACCATTTCGTTGTATATCTTCAACAACCTGATAAAAGTGCGGCCGTACATCGAGTAAGTTCTCGGTACATAGTTTCGCAACTTCTATTTCCTTTGAACTGCTCTTATTCCTGGATATTTCATACAGTCGATACGTCGCCTTATTCTCGTATGGAGCGGTGATCCAAAAGGATTCTGTCGAAGAGTATGAGCTTCTCGCAAAGCAAGGAGGCGGCTATCCCGGTTTCATCTCTTGGTTCAAACAAACGGTAATTTCTATTAGACTTGTAGGCTAATTTGTAGGCGGCTATCCCGGTTTCATTCGCTAATTTGTGCGTAATGCAACAATCCTTTCATATTAAACTTGTAGGCTAATTCAGAGTCTATGGACGCCGAATTGAGACAAGTCGCTAATGGTTTTGACTATAAGGTCCGTTCATTTGACAAATACGACATCAACGGGTATCGCTTTCGTACCTATGGCAAAGAGCTATCTATGGCCGACCGAAAGTCTACAAATTGTTGTGTATCTGCTATCGGCGAAGGAGGTACCGAGTATTATGGGAGAGTTGAAGCAATTTATGAACTTCTATTCTATGGTGAAAACCCACCGAATGTCGTAGTCTTCAAATGTTATTGGTTTCAGCCGAAGGAGACTAGAAGGACTCATGAACATATAGGGCTAGTTGAAATCAACCAAAGCACCCATTTAGATGTTCCTGATGTCTATATTACGGCTCAACAGGCGACCCAAGTATTCTATCTACCGTGGGCCTGCCAAACTAATCCAAATCTGAAAGGTTGGGATGTCGTTTATGAAGTGCCGCCACGTGCTAGACTATCTCCCCCAAAGGAAGAGGATT
The DNA here is from genome assembly GCF_018294505.1 of Triticum aestivum. Lineage (NCBI taxonomy): Eukaryota > Viridiplantae > Streptophyta > Magnoliopsida > Poales > Poaceae > Triticum > Triticum aestivum. The sequence goes on from NC_057796.1 coordinate 396,033,644, forward strand.
ATGAACCTCACATTAACCCAGACACATATGAAGGAGAATTCTTCCAAGAGACACGTCTTTCCAAAAAGCGTTTCAAGAACCGCTATACTTCACCCCAAAACATTGAAGTAGACAGCGACAGTGAATCCGACATCACCCCAGAGGAGGAACAAGAAGAGCCGGAACAAGAAGAGGTTACTGCTGCGGATGACCTGTCATTGCTTGACCGATTACGTCAAGGTGGCCTTCCACATGTTGATGCCACTGAACCCTATGAGCCCGTCATTGATTATAGTGATGATGATGATTATGCATTTATTGATGATACTGATCGAGATTATTAGTAGTGTCAGGTATTAAATTTTTTATGTTGTACTTGATGATGATACACTTAAGTGATACACATATTATTATTCATGTCGGTCTTTTTTTATGTTGTACTAATTTCGTTTACTGTTTGTCATGGCAGGTGTTGAAAGATGGTGGGCGCTGGTCGGGAGCGCGCCAAGGCCCCTTCTTCGTCGGCGCGTGGTCTGAGGTCTTCCATTCCAGACGCACCTCTCCGCCGAGCGTTGCTGGACAGTATGGCCACACCGCCGGGCCCTTCTTCGTCGACCGCGGTGCCCAGCAGGGGACGAGGTAGGAAGAGAGGAGGTGGGGCACGTGGTCGCGGGAGAGGAGGTAGGGTGACTGCTACGGCGCCTTCCTCGCCGCCACCCCCAGCTGTTTCACCCGAGCACGTGACTGCTAGGGTGGACTCGTCCGAGGAGGAGGCTACACGGACTCCGGTCCACGAGCCTCCGGTCCACGGGTCTTGGGCCCACGAGCCTCGGGTCGACTGGCCTTCGGCCCACGAGAGTTCGGCCCACGAGACCCCGGAGGAGCACACGTCCGGATGGGGTACCTGGCCGGATCAGCCCGAGGAGCCGAGTGGCCATGCTGATGATGGCGGGGAGCCGACTGATCTTGAGGAGGAGGGGGGCACCGTCTACCAGCGTGGTGCTACACGGCTCCCGTCCGTGCCGGCGACCCGCGAGCAGAGGTGGTTGATTTTCCCTGATGGGGAGAGGTACGTAAGTGCATTTAATATTTTTGTACCTTCTGCATTCACGTTTCTTCAAATAACTAATGCGTTGGCCTTGTCATGCTGCAGGGGTTGGGACCACCATCATAGTGTCCGTCGGCCCAACTCCGTCCTTGGAGTTCTTTGCCGGCAAAACTTCCCGGGGTTTGTCACGTTGCCTGGTGAGGGTAGGCTTCCAGAGCTTGGATTGAGCTGGGAGCACTACGTGGCTGCCCCGGCCCCGCCGGATGAGATTATCGACGGTGTCGTGTGCGACACGAGGGCAGACATGGTGATCAGAAAGTTCTGGGTAATTTCTCCTTTACACATTTAAAAATCTTCAACTAGCTAGTTATTAATTGTACTAATCAATATTGTCTCATTTGATTGCAGACATTCTACAGGTGTGAGGAGGGATACGAGGAGGACGCGGCACATGTTATCGAGAACGTCTGCAAGCGCCTACTCCAGAACTTACGGCACGAGGCTCGGGTGCAGGCTGTTCGAGACTACTACGCCTTGCGTGGTATCAAGAAGACCAAGCCGGCGTGCCGCGATAAGTTCCTGAGTAAGGAGCAGTACATGAAGGTAATTCTTAAGGCCTTCTACTTAAGTTCCTTCATTTAGTAATTCTTAGCCGTAGCGCTCAAGTTTCTATTTGCTAACTTAGGCGCCTCCGAGATGGTGTGCGGATCGGATGGATTGTTGGGAGGTGTTGGTCGATGAGTGGTGCTCAAAAGAATGGCTAGCCCTCCACAACGAGGCCAAGGACAAACGTGCCCAAATGGAAGGTGTGCCACACCATCAAGGCAGCTCCAACTTATATCAGTTCGGGCGCAACTGGGTATGTGGTTTGCTTCATGATTCATGCAATTCATTCATCATGCTAGCTTGAGCCCTTTAATTACTAATTTTCATTGTTTCTCTCTTTCAGGCACGCTACAATAAGGCGGATAAGGTGCCAGAGGTGTACGACCTGTATGCCATGGCCCACACTGCCTCTTTCAAGAAAGTCAAGGCTTTCTCTCAGTCTGACCTCGATGATGCAAACAACTTCACCAACATCTCCTCCCACAACAAGCTCGTGAGATATAGAGATGAGGGGAAGGCGAGGAAAGGGGAGGACTTTAACCCGAGCCAGGGTCCCATTGATCCAGAGCTGGTGATGATATCTGGTGGCGGGAGGTCCCATGGCTCCATAGCCATTGGAGATGGACTTATCCGTTGTCCTAGCACTCTCCCGGAGATCAAGGCGCGCCAGTCGAGCTCCGCTCCTGAGATAAGGCCTCGTGAACGGCCAGTGCAACTCGCCATCAAGGTTAGTGATACGTACTCAGTTATCTTTCTCCATTACATTGTGTGCGCTTCCATCAATGATTACAAATGGTCATGTGAGTGGTGTTGCAGGCTGCTATACAGACTGAGAGAGATAGAACGGAGAAACTTCTGGCGGAGGCGGCGGAGAGGCAGCGGGAGATGGAGGAGAGGACGAGAAAGATGATGGAGGAGGAGAGGGCACGGAATGACATGCAGGCAAGGGCCATGTACGAGCTCCTTGTGGTAAGTTTCTTCTGCAGATTACTTGCTAGTCTTAACATTTGAGTCTCATTACTAACTAGTATGACTCTGTTGTGAAAACCAAATGTGCAGTCTGTGTGCGAGAAGTCCGGTCAGCCCGCTCCGCCGATGCCAGTGATTGCTCCTGGGAGCACGGTGAGTTTAATTTGAATGGACATTACTTGCTAGTCTTAACATTTGAGTGTCATAATGCTAACGAGACATTGGAAATGATCTTTGGTGCAGCTTAACTCCAGAAACGCATCGCACGATCCTTCTCCAGGTAGCGGCACTAGCCACCCCGCTCCTACACCTCCCTGATCACGGTAAGTTTCTCTAGTGTTTTGCTTAACAAATGCATAAAGACCTAGACTTAGCTTTATTTCCTCCAATATGCTTACCATAATGACCTAGAGTTAGCTTCTTTTCCTCCAAAATGACCCATTTTACCTAGGTTAGCTTATAAATGATGCAGTTCATCCAAGTTAGCTCAAAAATGACCCATTTTACCTAGATTAGCTCCTAAATGATCCATTTTACCTACGTTAGCTTTAAAATGGCCCATTTCACCTAGGTTAACTCCAAAATGACCCATCTTACCTAGGTTATCTCATAAACGATCCATTTCAACTAATTTAGCTCATAAACGATCCATTTCACCAAGTTAGCTAAAAAACGATCCATTTCAATTAAATTAGCTCTTAAATGATCCATTTCACCTAAGTTAGATCAAAAAGATCCATTTCAACTAAATTAGCTCATAAATGATCCATTTCAACAAAGTTAGCTCAAAAACGATCCATTTCAACTAAGTTAGCTCATAAATGATCCATTTGACCTAAGTGAGCTAAAAAACGATCCATTTCACCTTAGTTACCTCAAAAACGATCCATTTGACCTTAGTTAGCTCATAAACGACCCATTTCAACTTAGTTAGCTCATATATGATCCATTTCACGTAAGTTAGCCCATAAATGACATACTCTTCTTGTTCTAGTCTTCTTCTTGTTCTAGTCACCTATTTCTAACTTTCTTATTTTTCATTTTGCAGATTTCATTCACTTGACGAAAGCTTGCATAGATGGAGTGCTCCTTATCCCTTTCTCTGTTTCTTTTGTATCGTTGAACTATGCATGTATCGTTGGATGAAACTATTGTAATATATATGGTTGGATGCCTCTATGTTGAACTTGCTATGTATGATGGAACTATGCATGGAACTATGTATGATGAAGTTATGTGTTGGATATCTTATATGTTTGCTCTGTAATGGCCTTGTGAAATATATCTATATATGTCATATATATTTGTGATGAAAATTGTTGGATTTAATAAAAAACAGAAAAAGAGCCAATATGCAGGCTCTTTGCCGTCTGCCACCGACGGCAAAGGGCTCTTTGCCGTCTGCCGCGGACGGCAAAGAGGCCACGTGGCATCCAGCTGTGCTTCCTGGGAGCTGACCCATTTGGTCAATTTGCCTACAGTGGCAGACGGCAAAGAGTAAACGAGTTTGCCGTCAGCGGCGGACGGCAAAGGACTGCCATGTGGTGACGTGTAGATGACATCATACGGCGGACGACAAAGACACTAGAAAGTTTGCCGTCCGCTGGCGGACGGCAAAGGCACTAGAAAATTTGCCGTCCGCTGGCGTACGGCAAAGGCCTGCCGTTAGCCACTTAACGGACTGAGAGCACAATTTTTGCCGTCCGCTCTCTTTGCCGTCCGCGGCTGACGGCAAAGGGCCTTTGCCGTCAGCCGCCAGGAAGCAGACGGCAAAGTAGCTGTTTACCGTAGCCTACTTTGCCGGAGCCTTTTGCCGTCCGCGGCTGACGGCAAAGGCCTTTGCCGTCCGCCGTGGCAGACGGCAAAATAGCTGATTCCTGTAGTGAAACACCCATGCCCCGGACCGGATGACAGGCTTTAATCCATGGCCATGGGACCCTCATCACAGCCTCTCTGTACGGTGTGTGCTAGAAAGGGGTTGACAACTTACTAAACCGTACCCTACCTATGGCAGGGACAAGTGGTAGTACGAAGCAAGTATGGGGGTTACTAGACAAGACTCGATCTAAGGCCAACTCAGGAGGTTCGAGTGTTCCCTACATGATTAGCATAACAAGAATATTTCCAATAACAGATAAGCTTAACACTCATCAAGCCCCACCATGCCATACCGGACATACTCGTCTCAAAGAGGGACTAGGGACAAGCTCGCGTCTACCCAAGACCGCGACTTTCCCGACTTCCTTCCGGCATGCATGAGAAGCTTACGAGGACGATCACTATTACCAGCATATCCATTTATAACAGCAAAGGAAAACTCCATTTTTCACTCATGCGTATGATCTTACCGTCACATAAAATAGCGTAAGCTCCAAGTCAAGATGATGTTGTAACCGTATCAACAACATCCAAAAAAATATTAAGCCAGGGTTCAGACTGCTTGCCTTCAAGTGTATGCATGAGGGGGTGCATTTTTTTGAAGGTTGCCTTTTCTCCAAAATCCTACTTTGGGAAATATTCAAATAACACACATTTCAAATACAGTACAAAAAGTTGCCCCAAATATTTTTGAAATAAATCTTAAAATAAACTAGATGAAATTTGAGAGTGGTAGGAAAAAGAATCAACTCATTTGGAGTTTTATTTTAAAAGTTATAGCCAGTCAAAGATTAGTCAAACTTCTGTTTTTAAATAAAACCAAAAAAGAAAACGCTTCGGGGGAGAATACGCTTTCGAAGCAGAGAAGACGTACTCGAGATTTTGCGCTATCACTTAACCAGAGAGGACGGGCGTGCGGGTCACTGACAGTGGGTCCAGGGGGGCCACTGGTCAGGTTTGACTGGTCTCCTTCTCCCTCCTTTCTCTCTGCCCGAACGGTGGCGGGCCTCCGGCGATCGCCGTCGACGAACGGCAGCTCCCCACGGGGCCCCGAGGGCAGGGATGGATCCGCCAGACCAGGGCGGTCCTCCCGGTGGGTGCTGGGACGGTGGGGACGGAGGAGGTCACCGGCGGCGAGCTCCGCGGCGGACGGAGGTTCGGGAGCAAAGTGAGCTTCGGGCTATGGTGGTGATTGGTCGAGGCTGAGGCGCTAGGCAGCTCCGCAAGGCTATGGGGAGACGTCTGGTGGCGTTGGATTGGCGGGGGAGGGCCTGGCTGCGACGTATTGCACCGGAGTTCGGCGGCGGCCGAACTGGCCGGAGACGAGGAAGAAGGACCCTCCCCGTCGATTGCTGGCTAAGGGGAAACTATGGGGGTGGCCTGGGGTTGCCTGAGTGCTCGGAGGAGCACGGGGCCTCCTTTTATAGTGCGACGGGGCTGGCTCCGCGGCGGTGGATAAGATCGACGACGAGTCGCCGTTGCTGTAGCTGCAGGGCGTCGTGGCGGCGACGAGCGCGTGCCGACGAGCATGTGGATGAGCTCGGGCTGTACACAGGGGGCAGCTGGCGCGCGCGGGTGGCTTGGGCGGCGCCGTCCACGGCAGAGCCCGCTGCCGACGCCGGCGTGCCGCCAAGGGAGCCCTGACAGCGGCGCTGTAGGGCGCCAGGGAGGCTTGGAGGTTTCCGGTGAGTGGGCGAGTGCATGGCGTGGCTCTGCAGGCGAGCTGGGGCCAGTGACGGGACGCGTCGACCCGAGCGCACGCACGTGCAAAACGCGCGCTCTAGCCGCGCCCAGAGCACGCACACCAGGTGTTCGACGAAAAGCCAGCGTGCTCTAGAGAGCTTGGGTGAGGCGGGTAGTTAGCAGGCCAGGGCTAGGGATAGCTAGGAGGTTAGTGGACATGCTGGATGGGTCAGGGGCTCAAGTCCACAATGCAAACTAGAAGACATGCCAAAACTGTTCCTGCACACAGGGTGTTCGACAGAATGCCATGGGCATCTAGGCAACTCTTGGGGTGGCCAAACTCTCCAGATCCTAGTCTCTTTAGGAGCTCAAGAAGGTGGTAAGGTTAGCTTGGCAAAAACAGAAACTAGATAGTGCAAGATTTTGAGAAAACCAGTTTTGGGCAGAAACTAAAGGCTAACATTGCATGCACTAAAAATACTCCAATGGGTCCAATCTCCTGGACTTAAGAGTTTGGTAGGGAGGACTATAAGTAGGAAAAAGCTCATGGGTATTAGAACAAAATAAAATGGGGTTGCAGTTCAAATCACCAAACTGGACCAGAATGGAAATGAAGATGATTCACTCAAATTTTTCAAAGAACATCACTGGGTTTTTGCATGAGGTTGCATTATAAGAATCCACTGACATCTCCAAACACTTGGAAGAATTTTTAGAACAATATTTAAATAGGTTGTAGTGCAAAAATACCCACTGGACCAGATTTGAAAAATTGATGTAGAGCTCAAAATCTCCAATGACCAGAAGATATTTTTGCATAAAAGTGATGTGGAAACCTCACATGACATCCCCAAATTTTGGTGAAAATTTTAAAAGCATTTATCAAATGGTTGCAGTGCAAAAAGGGGCTCCAAATTAATGAAAGTTCATTTTAAAAGAATAAAGCTCATGGAAAAATAATTATGCAAATAAATCCACTGATAAAGAATTGATTTTATAAAGAGGGCACACAAGTCCAATAATACTTTTGGAAAGTTTCCATTTGAGGTGAAAACCCACAATATTAAAGAGAAGAGGGGTTCTGAAATCAAAGGAGAAATCCAGAAAAATAAAAAATTTATTTCCTGGCAAAATTTTAATTAATAAACAAGGTCAAATTTTTTGGGGTGTTACAAGATAGTGGTCGGCCAGCAGGCGGAGTGTGGAGGCGCCATGGTGGGGAAGATGCCCAGCGTCACCTGGCTCGAAGGCTCCTTCGTGGAGACCATGAAGGGGTGGCAATCCGGGTGGTTCTACATCACCGAGCCGCGCGACGCCAACTGGGTGGCGGCCCCCGAATTCCGATCCAGCATCCCCATGCGGCTTACCTCCTGGAAGAAGAAGGGCCTAACCTGGGGTGCGTCCGCCGAGCTGACCGGACTCCAGAACTGCGTCAAAAATATGACAACCAAGAGGATCAAGCTTGTCAACGTAGTCCAGGTCATGCTATTCCGCAGAATTCTCCCGTGTCAAAAACGGGCATTCAACCTGTGGGAGTTCGACGCGGCCCAACACCAGACACTGCAAGAGCTCTTCGACACGACACACAAAGACGTCTGGAAGGTGTTGTTCAAGGCTAGCGAAGTTCCTCCTCCCACCACCGAGGACCGCGGACTCAGCGCCAAGCGCCACGCCAATGCGGTAAGCATTCTACATTTCGCAGGATGTGCCTTTCCTCAGTATATTGGTGGGAGGAACTCAAGCCACCGTACTGATCTAACATGATTATGTGGCGACGGCGGAGCAGATCGACTGTCCGGCTCCGTTGCCTGAAGATCCAGCAACCGCTCTCCTGACGGAGATGATAGTTTCGGCGCCCTATGAGGTGCCGGAGAAGAAGGCCACGGGGACCAGGAAAAGTCTCCGGCGCCAGGTGGTGTCGGACTCATCGTCCGAAGACACCGAGGCGCACTCCTCCAACGACAATGAGGAGGAGGAAGAGGAAAACCCTCTCCCCCAAACCGAGGGGGAGAAGAAAAGGAAGGCCGCCCCTTCCGTGGAGGCCGAAGGGTCCAAGAAGGGAAGGACCCTCCCTCCGGACCACTCCACAACCGCCGCCTATAGCGAGGAGGAGTGGCTACCCAGGGCCAAGCCCCTGGCGAAGTCGTAAGTATTCGGATGCCATAATGCCTCTTGCATGTTTTTAGCTTTATGGCTTTTTATTATGTCAAGATTTGCTTGTGCAGTCCGCCCAAAGCCCACATCGACTTGCCCTCCTCGGATGGGTCCTTGAGCTCGTCGGAGATGAACAGCTATTCGCTCCCGACGGCTTCTACTCCCCGGCCCGCGGATGACACCGAGGTGTTATCTCAAAGGATACCGGGCCAGGAGGAGGTAGTCCTGGGGGTGCCTCGGGGCGAGACTCCCGATGCCGGGCTCGTGGGGGGGGGGGGAAGATCCCCATGGATTCCGATGAGGGGGGCCGCAACAGGCTTGGCCCCCAGCCGGATACTGCGCCGGAACCTCTAGTGGTTCCAGCTTCAAGCAGGCAGCCACCCGCCAAGGGGGGCGAGCCGTCAGTGCCGATGACCTCTGTCCATCCAGAGGCATCGGATAACTTGGTGGAAGCACTTTGGAGCGCTTCCCTTGATGAAGGGCACCGTACTCTTATGAGTACGGTGATTGCGAAGGTTCAGTCCGCCAAAAGCGGATTGACCGAAGCCTGCGCCAGCCTCCTGACAGGCTTTGAGGTAAGTATTTTAAATTATGAGAAAGTATCACAATGTCGACAGTAGCCCCTGATGCTCTGTTTGGTGTTCGGGAAGAGAAGCCAAACAGAGGATCAAACATTATTCCCAGGAGTATAATCATATTATGTCTATGTGAATAAGCAGGCTTCGCTGCTGGCCACCGCCGCTGCCACTGCGGAGGTCTCCGGACTGAGGCAGAGCCTGGGGCAGGCCGAAGAAGAGCTCGGCCTTGTGAAGAGGCAGCTCGAGGAGAACAAAGGTAAGTGATACCCCGTCTGACTGTTATATAAAGGGAAAAATCGTTGGTGCTAATAGAGGCACGATGAATTTTTCTAGGGGCCACGACCGAAGTGGCGGCCCTTAAGAAGGCGCTGTCCGAGGCCGAAAACAAAGTGGCCGAGGAGCGCACCGAGCGCGAAAAACAAGAACCTCGGGTTGATGAGGTCCAGCAAGAGCTCCAGGATTTCGTCAAAAAATTCAAGTCCTTGGAGCGTGACTCCAAGACGCAAGAGTCGGAGCTTGCGAGGGCCCGTCAGAGCGCACTAGACGCCAAGGCCAAAGCCCAGAAGACCCTCCAGGAAATTGAGTCGGCCAAGAAGATAGCTGCGGGTAAGACTTTCATTATGCAAAGCAAGCATGTGAAGGAGACTTTTCTTTTACTTACCCGAATTCGGAGCTCGCCAGGAGCATTCGCAGATCTGCCGCGCAGCATCTCTGATGCCGCAGAGTTCTACCGGGCTGAGGAGGGGAGCTCAACGGATAAGCTGTTTTGGTCCCAATATATTGGGGCCGAGCATCCGATGCCCTTGAGTGACCAGCTTAAGCAACTGGTCGAACTTCACAAGGCGGCCGAACTGGCCATGAAGGACTTCATAGTCCGGCTATGGCCTGGCGAGCCCTTGCCCGGCAGCTACTTCGGCTTTGTCAAGCGGATGGTAAATGCATGTCCGCGGCTTGAAGTCGTTAAGCGGTCCATCTACATTGAGGGTGCACGCAGGGCCTTGGCCCGTGCGAAGGTGCACTGGGGGAAGATGGACGCCGAGAAGCTGGTGACAGAGGGGTCGCCGAAGGGCAAGGAGCATCGCCACCCCGAACAGTACTATGACAATGTCCTTAAGGGTGCCCGCCTTGTGGCGGATGAATGTACCAAGGATGTAATATTTGAATGAATGTACTCACGTCATCCTGTACTATGAAAACGAGTTCATGTGCGCTATATGGCGCTTGTTAATTTATAATATTACCTTCTATGCGGCCGTTTATAAATTCTTGAGAGTTGCCAGTCGTCGGCTTCTGCCCCCATGTAACTAGTACTAGGGTGTTCGGGATAAGTATAAACACTCTTTATCCAAATTTTTGGTCGTTTTAAGGAGGTGTTTAGCACCGCGAACGAGGCAATCGGAGTATACGGCTTTATCGCTCTCACTTAGCCATAGAAGTCTACAATTTTAAATTTCGGCGAAGCCCCTAGTATCCAGAAGGCCGGACTCGGGACGCTATACATGCCTAAATCGGACGAGGCCAATTCCTCGCCTGAAGCGGAAAAAATCTTTAAGGATTTGAGACCTCTCGAACAGCGACCAGCTCTCGCCTTATCATGACAGTCAGTTTTCGGCTTTCTCTACTGAGGTGCTCGTCCGGAAGACCGGGACACGATCGCAGTAGTTCTCCCTGCGCTACGTTAGCCGATATAGCGGAACGTAAGGTACCAAAACATAGGAGCCGGGAAAACCCAACTATTGACCCAAGACATGATTCGGAGCTGATGCATATAGTGCTATAAGTTCGGGGTGCCGCTCTGTCGAAAGTGTTCGGACTTTTCTTGCCAGGTTATGGGGTACTGAAGCCCCTGGCAAACTGGTCGTGCCAAAATGCAGGGGTATAATGAATAAGCAGTAAAGGAAAGGGGTAAGTAAACGCAATAGCAAGATGACGCTGTATACTATTTTCCCTTGTTATTCAAATGATACATCAAAGCGTACATATACAAGTAGTGCGATAAGCAAAATAGGACTAATTGACACATCCTGACCAGGAGCGGGCTGTATGCGGGAATGTAAAACAGGTATAATGATCGTTATCAGAGACCACCTGAGGATTCCCTTGTGCGCCAAAGCTTCTTGTCCTCCTGGTGTGTCCGTCCCGCTATGTGTCCGATAGTCTGTCTATCGGAGGAGCCTCCCGAAGATGAGGACCTGAAAGAGAAAAAAAAGTGCAAAGATGCGCGGGTCCTAGGGCGGTCGAACCGCATTGTGGACCGTGTCGTAGTCGTGCCTCCGCCTATGCCCATGGTATTTTAAGTGCGTAATTATGTACGCGCGACACAAATTTCGTCGCTTGTCTGGGACTAGGACGGAGGCCGGATTGCTAGTCGAGCTCTGGACGTGCCGGATGATCCTGTTGTGGAGTACTCCGGACTCGCTTGACGGTATCCGGGTTCTTTATCGCCAAACTGGCTGTTTGCCTAAGAAGGTTGTTTTGTACTTCCGCCGCGAGGGCCGCAGTGTGCTCCCCCGTGTGGAGCGAGCGCTCTGTGTTTCCATTAACTGTAATAACCCCGTGAGGTCCTGGCATTTTGAGCTTGAGGTATGCATAATGCGGTACCGCATTGAATTTGGCGGATGCGGTTCATCCGAGCAGTGCATGATAGCCACTGCGGAAGGGGACGATGTCGAAGATTAACTCCGCGCTTCGGATATTGTCCAGAGATCCGAAGACCACTTCCAGTGTGATTGAGCCCGTACAACAGGCCTCCACACCGGGTATGACACCCTTGAAGGTGGTTTTTGTGGGCTTGATCCTTGAGGGATCGATGCCCATTTTGCGCACTGTATCCTGATAGAGCAGGTTCAGGCTGCTGCCGCCGTCCATGAGGACTCGTGTGAGATGGAATCCGTCGATGATGGGGTCAAGGACCAATGCGGCCGAACCGCCATGACAGATACTGGTAGGATGGTCCCTGCGATCGAAAGTGATCGGACAAGAGGACCATGGGTTAAATTTTGGGGTGACTGGCCCCATCGCATAGATGTCCCTTAGTGCACGCTTCCGTTCCCGCTTGGGGATATGGGTTGCGTATATCATGTTCACTGTTTTCACCTGAGGAGGGAATTTCTTCTGTCCTCCCGTATTCGGCGGTCGGGGCTCCTCGTCGTCGTTGCTGTGCAGCCCCTTTTCCTTGTTTTCGGAGTTCAACTTGCCGGCCTGTTTAAACACCCGGCATTCCCTGTTGGTGTGGTTGGCTGGTTTATCGGGGGTGCCATGAATTTGACATGAGCGATCGAGTATACGGTCCAAACTGGACGAGCCCGGACTGTTTCTTTTGAATGCCTTTTTCCGCTATCCGGATTTAAAGCCTCTGAATCCGGCATTGACTGCTGTGTCTTCGGCATTGTCGCCATTATTGCGACGCTTGTGTCTATTTCGTCGCAGCTTGCCGTTGCTGCCCCTGGCGTCTGAATCGCCTGAGTTTTTGGGTGTGATGTTGCTGCGAGCCAGCCAGCTGTCCTCGCCCGCGCAGAAGCGGGTCATCAGTGTCGTGAGGGCTGCCATGGACTTCGGCTTCTCTTGGCCGAGGTGTCGGGCGAGCCATTCGTCGCGGATGTTGTGCTTGAAGGCCGCCAAGGCTTCGGCATCCGGACAGTCGACAATTTGGTTCTTTTTAGTTAGGAACCGAGTCCAGAATTTCCTGACTGACTCTCCGGGCTATTGGGTTATGTGACTTAAGTCATCAGCATCTGGTGGTCGCACGTAAGTGCCCTGGAAGTTATCGAGGAACGCGTCTTCCAGATCCTCCCAACTGCCAATGGAGCTTGCTGGCAGGCTATTTAGCCAATGCCGAGCCAGTCCTTTGAGCTTAAGTGGTAGCTACTTTATGGCATGTCAGTCATCGCCGCGGGCCATGTGAATGTGGAGAAGAAAATCTTCGATCCATACCGCGGGGTCTGTTGTGCCATCATATGATTCAATGTTTACGGGTTTAAACCCTTCTGGGAATTCGTGATCCATAACTTCATCAGTGAAGCATAAGGGGTGTGCGGCGCCTCTATGCCGGGCTACATCCCGACGTAGTTCAAATGAACCCGGTCTATTGTATTTGGCCCGGCCGGACTTTGGTTTATTGTATCCGGCGTGACGGTCATCATCATGTCTTGTGGCGCGCCCCCGTCATCCGTAGATCGATCTTGACTGTCCTGCTTTGTTTTCCAATACATCTCGCAGGTCCTTCGTGTAGCCCCGAGCCTTAGTATCAACATTTGATTGGCGACGGGGTGCGGTTTAGACTTCGGGCTGGTATGCCGCTTTGTCCCGGCCACGGGGTGGCCGGTCAGCCGCATCATGCGCTGGTAGTGTGGGCTTTAAAGGCTAATCCTCAAGTTGAGGTAGCAGCCTGCGCTTTGGATAGATTTTTGTAGGGCGCTCGAGTCCGTATTCCTCGGCAGCCAGGACCGCGGTCCATCTATCAGTTAGCAGGTCTTGATCAGCTTGAAGCTGTTGCTGCTTTTTCTTCAGGCTTTTTGCAGTGGCTATAAGCCGGCGTTTGAAGCGCTCCTGCTCGACGGGATCCTCAGGCACGGTGACATCTTCGTCGCCAAGGCTCACTTCGTCTTCGGAGAGAGGCATGTAATTATCGTCCTATGATTCTCCATCAGTTGCCTGTTCTTTAGGGCTAGCTTGCCCATCCTCTTGCTCGGCCTGCTCGAAGCCTTGCTGGGCAGGATTGTTTCCCTCTTCGGCACCATCCGGATTGTTATCTCTTGTGCCGGTATCACTATTTTTGCTATGGCGGGGCTTGGAGCGGTGCCGATGACGCCGGTGTCTAGATTGCTTCTCCAAGGGGTTATCTTCCGTTGCCTCATCGCCATTGTTTTCTTTAGGGGTGTCCACCATATAAATATCATATGATGAGGTGGTTGTCCAGTGCCCTGTAGGCAGTGGTTCCTGTTCTTCTTCTGCATCGTCGTCCAAACCGTCGATGTCTTCGGAGTTGAAGTCAAGCACGTCGGTTAAGTGATCGACAGTGGCTATTTAGTGGGTTGTGGGTGGGGAACGAATTTCATCGTCGTCCGCTTCCCACTCGAGCTGGACATAGTTCAGCCAAGAATCTCTTGACAAGGAAAGAGACCTTAATGAGTTTAGCACGTCACCCAAGGGCGAGTGCTGAAAAATATCCACGGCGGTGAACTCCATGACCGGTGCCCAATCAGATTCGATAGGCACGGCCGCACGCGGTTCGGATCCTGTGGCCGGAGACGAGTCCGAGGGTCCGACGACACCACTCTCACAGGAGGTGGAATCAGTGTTCAGCTCCGACGCCGATGAGTGTGCGGCTTCCGTGGCGGGGTCCATCCTGTTAGAAATATGCCCTAGAGGCAATAATAAATTGGTTATTATTATATTTCCTTGTTCATGATGATCGTTTATTATCCATGCTAAAATTGTATTGATAGGAAACTCAGATACATGTGTGGATACATAGACAACACCATGTCCCTAGTAAGCCTCTACTTGACTAGCTCGTTGATCAATAGATGGTTACGGTTTCTTGACCATGGACATTGGATGTCGTTGATAACGGGATCACACCATTAGGAGAATGATGTGATGGACAAGACCCAATCCTAAGCCTAGCACAAGATCGTGTAGTTCGTTTGCTAAGAGCTTTTCTAATGTCAAGTATCATTTCCTTAGACCATGAGATTGTGCAACTCCCGGATACCGTAGGAATGCATTGGGTGTACCAAACGTCACAACGTAACTGGGTGGCTATAAAGGTGCACTACAGGTATCTCCGAAAGTGTCTGTTGGGTTGGCACGAATCGAGACTGGGATTTGTCACTCCGTGTAAACGGAGAGGTATCTCTGGGCCCACTCGATAGGACATCATCATAATGTGCACAATGTGACCAAGGAGTTGATCACGGGATGATGTGTTACGGAACGAGTAAAGAGACTTGCCGGTAACGAGATTGAACAAGGTATCGGGATACCGACGATCGAATCTCGGGCAAGTAACATACCGATCGACAAAGGGAATTGTATACGGGATTGATTGAATCCCCGACATCGTGGTTCATCCGATGAGATCATCATGGAACATGTGGGAGCCAACATGGGTATCCAGATCCCGCTGTTGGTTATTGGCCGGAGAACGTCTCGGTCATGTCTGCATAGTTCCCGAACCCGTAGGGTCTACACACTTAAGGTTCGATGACGCTAGGGTTATAGGGAATAGATATACGTGGTTACCGAATGTTGTTCGGAGTCCCGGATGAGATCCCGGACGTCACGAGGAGTTCCGGAATGGTCCGGAGGTAAAGATTTATATATGGGAAGTCCTGTTTTGGTCACCGGAAAAGTTTTGGGTGCTATCGGTAACGTACCGGGACCACCGGGAGGGTCCCGGGGGTCCACCAGGTGGGGCCACCAGCCCCAGAGGCCTACGTGGGCCAATAGTGGGAAGGGACCAGCCCCTAGGTGGGCTGGGGCGCCTCCCACCAAGGCCCAAGGCGCCCTCAAGAGGAGAGGGGGGCAAACCCTAGGAGCAGATGGGCCCTAAGGCCCACCCTAGGCGCGCCCCCTTCTCTCCCCCTTGGCCGCCACCCAGATGGGATCTGGGGGCTGCTGCCACCCCTAGGGAGGGAACCCTAGGTGGGGGCGCAGCCCCTCCTCTTCCCCAATATATACTTGAGGTATGGGGGCTGCCCAACACATGAGTCTTCCTCCCTCATAGCGCAGCCCTACCCCTCTCCCTCCTCGTCTCTCGTAGTGCTTGGCGAAGCCCTGCTAGAGTGCCACGCTCCTCCATCACCACCATGCCGTTGTGCTGCTGCTGGACGGAGTCTTCCCCAACCTCTCCCTCTCTCCTTGCTGGATCAAGGCGTGGGAGACGTCACCGGGCTGCACGTGTGTTGAACGCGGAGGCACCGTTCTTCGGTGCTTAGATCGGAATCAACCGCGATCTGAATCGCTACGAGTACGACTCCTTCATCCGTGTTCTTACAACGCTTCTGCATCACGATCTACAAGGGTATGTAGATGCACTCCCCTTCCCCTCGTTGCTAGATTACTCCATAGATTGATCTTGGTGATGCGTAGAAAATTTTGAACTTCTGCTATGTTCCCCAACAGTGGCATCATGAGCTAGGTCTATGCGTAGTTTCTATGCACGAGTAGAACACAAAGTAGTTGTTGGCGTCGATTTTGTCAATTTACTTGCCGTTAGTAGTCTTATCTTGATTCGGCGGCATCGTGGGATGAAGCGGCCCGGACCGACCTTACACGTATACTTAGGTGAGACAGGTTCCACCGACTGACATGCACTAGTTGCATAAGGTGGCTAGCGGGTGTCTGTCTCTCCCACTTTAGTCGGATCGGATTCGATGAAAAGGGTCCTTATGAAGGGTAAATAGAAATTGGCATATCACGTTGTGGCTTTTGCGTAGATAAGAAACGTTCTTGCTAGAATCCCATAGCAGCCACGTAAAACATGCAACAACAATTAGAGGACGTCTAACTTGTTTTTGCAGGGTATGCTATGTGATGTGATATGGCCAAAAGGATGTGATGAATGATATATGTGATGTATGAGATTGATCATGTTCTTGTAATTGGAATCACGACTTGCATGTCGATGAGTATGACAACCGGCAGGAGCCATAGGAGTTGTCTTAATTTATTGTATGACCTGCGTGTCAATGAAAACGCCATGTAATTACTTTACTTTATTGCTAACCGTTAGCCATAGTAGTAGAAGTAATAGTTGGCGAGACAACTTCATGAAGACACGATGATGGAGATCATGATGATGGAGACCATGGTGTCATGCCGGTGACGAAGGTGATCATGCCGCGCCTCGAAGATGGAGATCAAAAGGCGCAAGATGATATTGGCCATATCATGTCACCTTATGATTTGCATGTGATGTTTGTCATATTTACATCTTATTTGCTTAGAACGACGGTAGCATAAATAAGATGATCCCTCACTAAATTTTCAAGAGACGTGTTCCCCCTAACTGTGCACCGTTGCGAAGGTTCGTTGTTTCGAAGCACCACGTGATGATCGGGTGTGATAGATTCTAACGTTCTCATACAATGGGTGTTGACGAGCCTAGCATGTACAGACATGGCCTCGGAACACATGCGAAACACTTAGGTTGACTTGACGAGCCTAGCATGTACAGACATGGCCTCGGAACACAAGAGATCGAAAGGTCGAACATGAGTCGTATAGTAGATGCGATCAACATGGAGATGTTCACCGATGATGACTAGTCCGTCTCACGTGATGATCGGACACAGCCTAGTTTGACTCGGATCATGTATCACTTAGATGACTAGAGGGATGTCTATCTGAGTGGGAGTTCATTAAATAATCAGATGAACTTAATTATCATGAACATAGTCAAAAGGTCTTTGCAAATTATGTCATAGATTACGCTATAGTTCTACTGTTTAAGATATGTTCCTAGAGAAAATTTAGTTGAAAGTTGATAGTAGCAATTGTGCGGACTGGGTCCGTAAACTGAGGATTGTCCTCATTGCTGCACAGAAGGCTTATGTCCTTAATGCACCACTCGGTGTGCTGAACCTCAGCGTCGTCTGTAGATGTTGCGAAACATCTGACATACACGTTTTGATAACTACGCGATAGTTCAGTGCGTAATGCTAACGGTTTAGAATTGTGGCACCAAAGACGTTTTTGAAACGTCGCAGAACATGTGAGATGTTCCGAAGACTGAAATTGGGATTTCAGACTAATTCCCACATCAAGAGGTATGAGACCTCTGACAAGTTTCTTAAGCCTGCAAACTAAGGGAGAAAAGCTCAATCGTTGAGCATGTGCTCAGATTGTCTGAGTACTACAATCACTTGAATCGAGTGGGAGTTAATCTTCCAGATGAGATAGTGATGGTTCTCCATAGTCACTGCCACCAAGCTATTAGAGCTTCGTGATGAACTATAACATATCAGGGATAGACATGATGATCCTTGAGCAACTCGCGATGTTTGACACCGTGAAAGTAGAAATCAAGAAGGAGCATCAATTGTTGATGGTTAGTAAAACCACTAGTTTCTAGAAGGGCAAGGGCAAAAGGGATACTTCATGAAACAGCAAATCATTTGCTGCTCTAGTGAAGAATCCCAAGGTTGAACCCAAACCCGAGACTAAGTGCTTCTGTAATGAGGGAAACGGTCACTGAAGCAGAACTACCCTAGATACTTGGTAGATGAGAAGGCAGGCAAGGTCGACAGAAGTATATTGGATATACATTATATGAATGTGTACTTTACTAGTACTCCTAGCAGCACCTGGGTATTAGATACCGGTTCGGTTGCTAAGTGTTAGTAACTCGAAATAAAAGCTGCGGAATAAACGGAGACTAGCTAAAGGTGAGATGACGATATGTGTTGGAAGTGTTTCCAAGGTTGATGTGATCAAGCATCGCATGCTCCCTCTACCATCGAGATTGGTGTTAAACCTAAATAATTGTTATTTGGTGTTTGCGTTGAGCATAAACATGATTGGATTATGTTTATCGCAATACGGTTATTCATTTAAGGAGAATAATGGTTACTCTGTTTATTTGAATAATACCTTCAATGGTCTTGCACCTAAAATGAATCTCGATCGTAGTGATACACATGTTCGTGCCAAAAGATATAAAATAGTAATGATAGTACCACATACTTGTGGCACTGCCATTTGAGTCATATTGGTATAGAACACATGAAGAAGCTCCATGTAGATGGATCTTTGGACTCACTCGTTTTTGAAAAGATTGAGACATGCGAATCATGTCTATTGGTATGAAGAAACTCCATGCAGATGGATCGTTTGGACTCACTTGATTTTGAATCACTTGAGACATGCAAATCATACCACATGGGCAAGATGACTGAAAGGCCTCGTTTTTCAGTAAGATGGAACAAGAGAGCAACTTGTTGGAAGTAATACATTTGATGTTTGCAGTCCAATGAGTGCTGAGGCACGCAGTGGATATCAATATGTTCTTACTTCACAGATGATTTGAGTAGATGCTGAGAATATTTACTTGATGAAACACAAGTCTGAATTATTGAAAGTAATTTCAGAGTGAAGTTGAAGATCGTCGTGACAAGAGGATAAAATGTCTGTGATATGATCATAGAGATGAGTATCTGAGTTACGAGTTTGGCACACAATTAAGAAATTGTGGAAATTGTTTCACGACTAATACCGCTTGGAGCACCATAGTGTGATGGTGTGTCCGAACATCATAACTGCACCCTATTGGATATGGTGCATACCATGATGTCTCTTATCGAATTACCACTATCGTTTATGGGTTAGGCATTAGAGACAACCGCATTCACTTTAAATAGGGCACCACGCAATTCCGTTGAGACGACACCGTTTAGAGAAACCTAAGTTGTCGTTTCTTAAAAGTTTGGGGCTGCGATGCTTATGTGAAAAAGTTTCAGGCTAATAAGCTCGAACCCAAAGCGGATAAATGCATCTTCATAGAATACCCAAAACAGTTGGGTATACCTCCTATTTCAGATCTGGAAGCAAAAGTAATTGCTTCTAGAAACGAGTCCTTTCTCGAGGAAAAGTTCTCTCGAAAGAATTGAGTGGGAGGATGGTGGAGACTTGATGAGGTTATTGAACCATAACTTCAACTAGTGTGTAGCAGGGCACAGGAAGTTGTTCCTGTGGCACCTACACCAATTGAAGTGGAAGCTTATGATATGATCATGAAACTTCGGATCAAGTCACTACCAAACCTCGTAGGTTGATAAGGATGCGTACTACTTCAGAGTGGTACGTAATCCTGTCTTGGAAGTCATGTTGCTAGACAACAATAAACCTACGAGCTATGGAGAAGAGATGGTGGGCCCGGATTCCGACGAATGGCTCGAGGCCTGAAATCCGAGAGAGGATCCATGTATAAAAGCAAAGTGTAGACTTTGGAAGAAATACTTGATGGTCGTAAGGCTGTTGGGTGCAGATGGATTTTAAAAGGAAGACAGACAATGATGGTAAGTGTCACCATTAAGAAAGCTCGGCTTGTCGTTAAGATGTTTTCCGACAAGTTCAAGGAGTTGACTACGATGAGACTTTCTCACTCGTAGCAATGCTAAGAGTCTGTTGGAATTGTATTAGCAGTCTTGCAGATAGGATGTCAAAACATTGTTTCCTCGACGATTTTCTTGAGGAAAGGTTGAATGTGATACAACCAGAAGGTTTTTGTCAATCCTGAAAGATGCTAACAACTGTGCAAAGCTCCAGCAATCCTTCTAAGGACTGGAGTAAGCATCTCGGGTGAGTATTGAGTAAGACTCAAGACCTGATCACAGCAGAAGAGAGAGAAAGCACGAAGGTCGTCCCCTATGCTTTAGACGTAGGCTCTACAGTATGCTATGCTGTGTACCGCACATGAAGTGTGCCTTTCCATGAGTTGGTCAAGGGGTACAATAGTGATCCGGGAATGGATCACATGACAGCGGTCGAACTTATCCTTAGTATCTAGTGGACTAAGGAATTTTCTCGATTATGGAGGTGAAAAGGAGTTCGTCGTAAAGGGTTACGTCGATGCAAACTTTGACACTAATCCGGATGACTCTGAGTAGTAAACCGGATTCGTATAGTAGAACAGTTATTTGAAATGGCTCCAAGTAGCGCGTGGTAGCTGCATCCACAAGATGACATAGATATTTCGTAAAGCACACACGGATCTGAAAGGTTTAGACCCGTTGACTAATAACCTCTCTCACAAGCAAGATATGAACAAACCCCATGGGTGTTGGATTCATTACATTCACATGGTGATGTGAACTCTTGGGTATTAATCACATGGCGATGTGAACTAGATTATTGACTCTAGTGCAAGTGGGAGACTGTTAGAAATATGCCCTAGAGGCAATAATAAATTGGTTATTATTATATTTCCTTGTTCATGATAATCGTTTATTATCCATGCTAAAATTGTATTGATAGGAAACTCAGATACATGTGTGGATACATAGACAACACCATGTCCCTAGTAAGCCTCTAGTTGACTAGCTCGTTGATCAATAGATGGTTATGGTTTCCT
This sequence comes from Triticum aestivum, assembly GCF_018294505.1. Lineage (NCBI taxonomy): Eukaryota > Viridiplantae > Streptophyta > Magnoliopsida > Poales > Poaceae > Triticum > Triticum aestivum. The sequence continues at coordinate 396,054,615 of NC_057796.1, forward strand.
GACCATGGACATTGGATGTCGTTGATAACGGGATCACATCATTAGGAGAATGATGTGATGGACAAGACCCAATCCTAAGCCTAGCACAAGATCGTGTAGTTCGTTTGCTAAGAGCTTTTCTAATGTCAAGTATCATTTCCTTAGACCATGAGATTGTGCAACTCCCAGATACCGTAGGAATGCTTTGGGTGTACCAAACATCACAACGTAACTGGGTGGCTATAAAGGTGCACTACAGGTATCTCCGAAAGTGTCTGTTGGGTTGGCACGAATCGAGACTGGGATTTGTCACTCCGTGTAAACGGAGAGGTATCTCTAGGCCCACTCGGTAGGACATCATCATAATGTGCACAATGTGACCAAGGAGTTGATCATGGGATGATGTGTTACGGAACGAGTAAAGAGACTTGCCGGTAACGAGATTGAACAAGGTATCGGGATACCGACGATCGAATCTCGGGCAAGTAACATACCGATTGACAAAGGGAATTGTATACGGGATTGATTGAATCCCCGACATCGTGGTTCATCCGATGAGATCATCGTGGAATATGTGGGATCCAACATGGGTATCCAGATCCCGCTGTTGGTTATTGGCCGGAGAACGTCTCGGTCATGTCTGCATAGTTCCCGAACCCGTAGGGTCTACACACTTAAGGTTCGATGACGCTAGGGTTATAGGGAATAGATATACGTGGTTACCAAATGTTGTTCGGAGTCCCGGATGAGATCCCGGACGTCACGAGGAGTTCCGGAATGGTCCGGAGGTAAAGATTTATATATGGGAAGTCCTGTTTTGGTCACCAGAAAAGTTTCGGGTGTTATCGGTAACATATCGGGACCACCGGGAGGGTCCCGGGGGTCCACCAGGTGGGGCCACCAGCCCCAGAGGCCTACGTGGGCCAATAGTGGGAAGGGACAAGCCCCTAGGTGGGCTGGGGCGCCTCCCACCAAGGCCCAAGGCGCCCTCAAGAGGAGAGGGGGGCAAACCCTAGGAGCAGATGGGCCCTAAGGCCCACCCTAGGTGCGCCCCCTTCTCTCCCCCTTGGCCGCCACCCAGATGGGATCTGGGGGCTGCCGCCACCCCTAGGGAGGGAACCCTAGGTGGGGGCGCAGCCCCTCCTCTTCCCCTATATATACTTGAGGTATGGGGGCTGCCCAACACATGAGTCTTCCTCCCTCATAGCGCAGCCCTACCCCTCTCCCTTCTCGTCTCTCGCAGTGCTTGGCGAAGCCCTGCTGGAGTGCCACGCTCCTCCATCACCACCATGCCGTTGTGCTGCTGCTGGACGGAGTCTTCCCCAACCTCTCCCTCTCTCCTTGCTGGATCAAGGCGTGGGAGACGTCACCGGGCTGCACGTGTGTTGAACGCGGAGGCACCGTTCTATGGTGCTTAGATCGGAATCAACCGCGATCTGAATCGCTACGAGTATGACTCCTTCATCCGCGTTCTTGCAACGCTTCTGCATCACGATCTACAAGGGTATGTAGATGCACTCCCCTTCCCCTCGTTGCTAGATTACTCCATAGATTGATCTTGGTGATGCGTAGAAAATTTTGAATTTCTACTACGTTCCCCAACACATCCACCCGCCCTTGGAAGGCACGATCTGCTCCGGATTGATTCCCGGCGCCACCGCGGGTGCGATCTCCCGAATACTGTCCGACGGTAGATCAAGGTCATGCTCGCCGTGACCATTCGGCGCACCTGGCATGGGCTCGAATCCGTCGAAGATCAAGTCTCCGTGGATGTCGGCAGTATAGTTTAAGCTTCCAAACCTGACCTGATGGCCAGGGGCGTAGCTATCGATCTGCTCCAGATGGCCAAGCGAGTTGGCCCGCAGTATGAAGTCGCCGAATACGAAGATCTATCTGGGAAGGAAAACCTCCCCCTGGACTGCGTCGTTGAAGATGATTGAAGGAGCCATCAAGCCTTATCACGACGACACAGTGGAACTCTCAATGAAAGCACCAATGTCGGTGTCAAAACTCGCAGATCTCGGGTAGGGGGTCCCGAACTGTGCGTCTAAGACTAATGGTAACAGGAGGCGGGAGACACGATGTTTACGCAGGTTCGGGCCCTCTCGAAGGAGGTAATACCCTACTTCCTGCTTGATTGATCATAATGATATGAGTATTACAAGAGTTGATCTACCACGATATCGTAGAGGCTAAACCCTAGAAGCTAGCCTATGATTATGATTGTTGTTGTCCTACGGACTAAACCCTCTGGTTTATATAGACACCGGAGGGGCTAGGGTTACACAGAGTCGGTTACACAGAAGGAAATCTACATATCCGAATATCCAAGCTTGCCTTCCACGCAAAGGAGAGTCCCATCCGGACACGGGACGAAGTCTTCAATCTTGTATCTTCATAGTCCAACAGCCTGGCCAAATATATAGTCCGGCTGTCCGAGGACCCCATAATCTAGGACTCCCTCAGTAGGAATGGAGACAAGCAGATGACGAAGGATTGAGAAGCGTCGTTCCTCCCGCTCCCCTCTTTATAAAGAGGCGAAGGCAGGGCTCGGCCGCCCCTCTCGACCAATTCGGCTCATTTAAGTGACAGCGGGCGGGGTCGTCGACCGCCCTCCCTGCCCAATTGGAGGCGCGTGGGAAACAACCCACACACGCACGACTTCCCGTATCCCACGCACCTGCCATTCGCTCTGCATGCAGCAAACATGGCGCAAGAGGCGGGCGTAATGGGACGTGTGGAGCAGCGGTTCCCCAAGTGCGGAGAGTAAATGAGCAGCGACCCTACGGTCTCGAAGAGATGCACGGGCCGCCTCTTTACTATTCACCACAGATGACATCAGCATGCTTCGGTCACCCGCGCGCGCGACCCCCACATCACGGAATCGACACAGGTCATGGGGGAGCGCGGCGGGCGGGAATTTACCGCAGTAAAAACCGCCCCGCCTGCCCGCGCACCGTTTTTGGGCCTGGCCCAACAACGTGTTGCGCTTACGTGTGGCCCAGGCCCGGGGGCTCCTGTCGGTGTACAAAAGTAGGGGCTCTCCTTTTGACCCCTTTACTTGTGCACGGGCAGTCAGAGCCACGCGCACGCCCGCACTTGGCAAGGCAGGTGAGGTCAACCGAGGTAGAACCACAGAAACAAAACAAGCAAAGCGATGCCAAGGCCAAGACCACAGAGAGCATATGGACAAAGCGGGTTTCCCCGGCAAGACCCTTGCCGGGGCGGCACGTCCAACACCAGTGGAGCGAGCCACCCTTGAGCCCACGGTTTCCAACACCACCAACCACGATGGGGCCAGGGCTCGGGAGGCACCTCCATGGTGGTATGCAGATCTTTGTGAAGACAAAGAACAACACTCTAAATTAGTTATATCCCCAACAGTCACAATTATCGTTATAGAAGTGTCATAAGCATGACAGAAGAAAATATTCGTTCGGCCCAAAATGTCACGGATGTGTGTTCTTTTGTAGTGACCAGTCATGCTTGTGAGGATGTCCCTGTTCGTCGCTCAGCAAGACAGGTAGGACATTCCCCCGAGCCGTATCCTCCACCACCGACTCCACCGCCACATCTGCCCTCCACTGAATAGATTATGCACATGTTTGAAGAAAGAAGGAACAACAATCTGATTGAGCTGTTAAAAAGTGTGCAAGCTATGGTTGGGCAGAATGGAAGTCAGAATGGTCATCACTCCAAGTTGTCAGATTTTTAGAGGACCAAGCCTTCCAGTTTTAGTCAAGTTATCGATCCTTTAGAAGCCGATGATTGGTTGAGGACTATTGAGAAAAAGCTTGAGATTGCTCGCACTGAAGAAGCTGACAAGGTTCCATTTGCTACACATTATCTTGAAGGAGCCATGTGGCCTGCGGATGAAGAAATCACTTGGACTAAATTCAAGGACCATTTCCGCAAATATCATATTCCCACTGGTATTATGAAGGTCAAGCAGCGTGAATTCCTTGCGCTCACGCGAGGAAGCCTGTCAGTAAGTAAGTATTTGCATAAGTTCAACCATTTGGCCCGTTATTCTCTTTATGATGTGGCCACAGAAGAAACAAAGATCAACAGATTTCTTGGAGGACTGAACCAGCACCTCATATGCACTCTCAGTATGTTTGATTTCCCGGATTTCCAAACTCTGGTAAACAAGGCCCCCATTTTTGAAAGAGAATACAAGCTCATGCGCGACAATAAGCCCGCTAATAATGATCATAAGCGCAAGTTTGAGCCTAAGAAGGATGGACCACCGATGCAGAAGTCTCATACTTGGCAGCAGACTCGGGTTGAGTACAAACCCAATTGGCAGCAGAATTTTAACAAGACCACTACTCAAGTCAAGAATGTCATGACCAGCCCGGTGCGCGAAGAGTGTCAGCGCAACAATTTGTGTTTCAATTGCGGACAAACCGGACATTATGCCAGACAGTGCCCCAAGAGCGGCAAGCCAACTACTCAATTCAGGCCGCAAGTCAACCACATGGGGCCATATCCTATCCAAAAGACCATCCAAGGGCAAGTTCACCACCTCTCCACAGACGAAGCCCAAGAGGACCCAGAAGTCGTCATTGGTATGTTTCCTGTTAATAGCATACCTGCAATAATTTTATTTGACTCTGGGGCTTCCCACTCTTTTATTTCGCGGAGTTTCGTTGCCCAAAACAAATTTCCTTGTTCGATTTTGGGAAAGAGCATGATGGTACAATCCCCGGGATCCGTGCTCAGAAGCAATCTGGTCTGCCTTAATTTGGAAATTGGTATCAAGGGAGTAAGCTTCCCAACTTCTTTGATAGTCATCGAGTCTGCCAAGTTGGATATTATTTTGGGGATGAACTGGTTGACCCTAAATCAAGTATGCATCAACTGTGCGACCAGAGAAGTCACCTTGACAAGTTAGGAATGTCGAACTACCTAATTCTATGCCCGCAGAAGCATACCCAAGAAAGAAATGGTATACACAGCTGTAGCTGAAGAGTTGGATTTAATTCCTGTGGTCAGTGAGTTTCTAGATGTATTTCCTAAGGAATTACCCGAAATGCCGCCTGACCGAGAGCTTGAGTTTGCAATTGACCTTGTGCCCGGGACCGCACCATTTTATAAGAAGTATTATCGGATGCCGTCCTCAGAATTAGTGGAATTAAAGAAACAACTGGATGAGATGCTTCAAAAAGGATACATCCGTCCAAGCTCTTCACCATGGGGATCACCCGCAATATTTGTGCACAAGAAAGACGACAGTCTTCGGATGTGTGTGGACTACCGTCAGTTGAATGATGTCACTATCAAGAAAAATATCCGCTTCCAAGAATTGATGCTTTATTCGATCAACTCAGCGGGGCAAAAGTATTTTTCAAGATTGATTTGAGGACCGGATATCACCAGCTAAAAATCAAGAAGGAAGATATTCCTAAGACTGCGTTCACTACTCGATACGGTCTTTACGAATACACCGTCATGTCATTCGGCCTCACCAACGACCCCGCTTTCTTCATGCATATGATGAATAAAGTATTCATGGATTTCTTGTATAAGTTTGTGGTGGTTTTTATCGATGACATCCTCATATACTCAAAAGGTGAAGAAGAGCACAAGGGACATCTCAGAGCAGTATTGCAAAGACTCCGTGACCATCGGCTATACGCAAAATTCAGCAAATGTGAGTTTTGGCTCAAGCAAGTCGGATTTTTGGGGCATGTTCTTTCAGCAGAAGGCATAGCTGTGGACCCAAGAAAAGTGAAGGACGTGCATGATTGGACAGCACCCACGACAATATCAGAAATTTGGAGTTTTCTTGGATTAGCCGGATACTACAGCCGATTCATAGAAGGTTTTTCTAAGATTGCCAAGCCAATGACAGAACTCCTCAAGAAAGATAAGAAATTTGAAAGGACTGAGGAATGTGAGAAAAGGTTTAATGAGTTAAAGACCAGACTGATGACAAAACCTGTGTTGACCCTTCCAGACATCTACCGCAGCTTCGATGTATATTGCGACACATCCAGGAAAGGTATTGGATGTGTACTCATGAAAGATGGCAAGGTTGCAGCATACGCGTCTCGACAGCTACAGCCTCACGAAGGAAATTATCCAACCCATGATTTGGAATTGGCTGTAGTTGTGCACGCATTAAAAATTTGGAGGCACTGCCTCATTGGCAAAAGATGTCAGATATTTACCGACCACAAGAGTCTCATGTATATATTCACCCAACCGGATCTGAACCTTCGACAGCGAAGATGGCTCGAATTGGTCAAGGATTATGACCTTGGAATAAATTATCATCCGGGTAAGGCCAACGTGGTTGCCGACGCTCTCAGTCGCAAGCCAGCCAGTCTGAATGCCATGATGGAGTCCTTGCCTCCCGAACTCCAAGAAGAGATCGCTCAGCTTAACTTGGTTATTGTTGATGCGGGCCTTGCCAATATATTGGAAGTTACTCCTACCCTCGAAGAAGAGATCCGCATGGCCTAGCAAGATGACCCAGTCCTGCAACACCATGACAAGCGTATGCAAGAAGGCAAACCCAGGATTTCTCTAAAGATACGCAAGGTATCCTAAGGTTTTGAGGGCGGATTTGCGTACCTGAGCAAGCAGACCTGAGAAAGAAAATCTTGGTAGAAGCGCACGAATATTCATACTCAATCCACCCAGTAGGTACCAAAATGTACGAAGACCTTCGACAGATATTTTGGTGGGATGGAATGAAGAAAGACATCACTTATTTTGTCGCTTGTTGCGATATATGCAACAAAGTGAAGGTGGAACATCAGAAATCCGCTGGACTTCTTCAACCCCAACCCGTTCCGCAATGGAAGTGGGACGATGTCTGCATGGATTTTGTCACCGGCGTACCTAGGACTCATCGAGGCAATGATGCAGTATGGGTTGTGGTGGACATGCTGACAAAGGTAGCTCACTTTATTCCCATCCGAACCACCTATCGAGCTGATCAACTCACACAGTTATATGTGTCTAGAATAGTCAGTTTGCATGGAGTGCCAAGAACTATCACTTCCGACAGAGGTTCACTCTTTACCTCCGCATTCTGGTCACGTCTCCATCAAGCTTTGGGGACCGCACTAAAATACCACATAGCCTATCATCCTCAGACAGATGGGCAGACTAAGCGAGTAAGTCAAATACTTGAAGATATGCTCCGAGCATGTGCTTTGGCTCAAGGACCCAAGTGGGAAGATTGTCTGCCTTATGCCGAGTTCTCTTACAACAACAGTTTCCAGACCAGCCTGAAGATGTCACCGTATGAAGCTTTGTATGGCCGTAAGTGCCGCACTCTGCTAAACTGGTCTCAAAACGGAGATAGCCGTATTTTTGGGACTGACTTAATGATGGAGGCTGAAAAGCAAGTCAAGCAGATCCAAGATAGACTGCAATTGGCTAAGTCCCGACAAAAGAGTTATTATGATGCAAAGCACCGTCAGATCAGTTTTGAACCTAGAGAGTATGTGTACCTCCGAGTCACACCCATGAAAGGAGTCAAGAGATTTCAGACCCGAGGAAAATTGGCACCCATATATATTGGTCTGTTCTCAGTTATGTCCAGGGTTGGTACTATTGCTTATCCGTTGGAATTGCCACCGGAATTGTCGGAAGTGCACAATGTGTTCCATGTCTCTCAGCTAAGAAGGTGCATCTCGCCACCGGAGAAAACGACTGATATGGCAGAGATAGAGCTTGCTAAGGATTTAACCTATGAGGACAAACTGTTCCGAATATTGGATGAGACCGAACGAGTCACTCGCAGCAAGGTGATAAAATTTTATAAGGTTCAGTGGGAGCATCACACCGAGGAAGAAGCAACTTGGGAAAGAGAGGAATTTTTAAGGGCAGCCTATCCAGAATTGTTTTCCCGAGAAACCGAATCTCGAGGACAAGATTCATACTAAGTGGGGGAGGTTTGTGACAGCCTGGTTTTTGCCCTCTCTCTTTTTCTGGATTTTCTTGCCATTTGATTTGAATTTGAATTTTTGAATCAACTCAGTTGGACTTAAACACTTGGGCATGTCCTTGATTTTCACCCAAGTGACCAGTCTCTCTCTCAAAACCATCATTCCCTCTCTGATAAATCCCAAAATGGCCATAGGAATATTTTTCATAAATGAAAAATATTCATTTTCTCTTCAAAAACCTCACTTCAGCAACCTATGCTCCAAAGCAACCCTCACTTTTCTTGCCCAGAAAAATATGAGAAAATTCTCAAATATTCTTTGAACCTTGGCACACCTCCCTGAGCAAAAATATTGCATAGGTTTTTGGAAAAAATTTGCTACAGAAAATCATTTTTGTTCTGGTCAAAAAATGCAGTTTCTATAGGGAGTGCATTTTTCCTTGATCAAATGAGGCTGAGATTTTTAGGGCTTCATTACCCTCCTAAGAAACCACTAACCACCCAAGATCAGCCCTAAACTCCTTCTAGATTTTTCTCAGCTAGCCTCACAAGTTTCTGTCCAGAAACTTGTCAGGAAGAAACCCACTCGCACAGCCCACTTGTGATCAACTCAAAGCGTTGGCACAACCCAAACCATCAAGGACTACACGCCAGACATGAATTTATTGCAGTGCACGGCGTGATGCTAGAGTTCACGTGGTGAGCACGTTCGGCCAAGCGTGCTGGCATGCGTCCAACGCGCTCTGTATCGCGCCCGAGTCTCTGTTGAGCTCGTGCTCGCTTCCCAGCTCGTGCCGCCTTGCCAAACCTCGCCACAATCACCGTCCCGACGCCCTTAACTTCCCCTGGCACTTGTCGACACCAGAGCTTGCCGCAGCGTGCACGACATGGCCAAGCACACAGTACGCACGTGCCACTGTGCTCGTCGCCACCCGCGCTCCTGTGCTCGTCCCCGTCTTCCCACAGTGCCCGCGTGAGCTGCGTCTCCTTCTCCACCTCTCACTGACGCCTCTCGTCGCCGGGTGCCGCTTCCAGAGAACTCCGCCAGAGCCCGAGCCCCTCTCCTCCCTCGCCTATAAAAATGGCCCCTCCCCAGCCTCTCTGAGCATCACCACACACTCACACCTCCACCACAGCGTCGTAGATAGCCGCAGCCTAGCTGGGCAGGCTTCTGGCCGCTGTCCCCGACCGGAGTTCGCCGATGATCCCCTCTGCTGCCCCTCACCTATCCAGTGCCGCTCGAGCTCGACCAACTTCTCCAGGATGCTCCTGGTGATCCACTGATCGCGCTGGTGCAGTTGGATCCCCTGGGAACGCCTTGCCTCGCCGGAATCGTCTTCTCCGACGAGCCTCCTTTGCCGACGCCTCTGGAGACAACCACCATGACCAACTCCGACCACCTCTAGCCACGTTCCGAGTAAGTACGGGTTCGCCGGAGTCTTGCGCGTCCATCCCCCACCTCCACGGCGGCAGCCGGCCTCTCCTTGCCGGAGAATCGCCGGAGAACCACCGCCCCTCCTTTGTTTCCTCTTCCCCCTCTAAAACCTGACAGCGGGGGCCCACTGTCAGCCTCTCAGCCATGGCCGAAGCTGTATTAGTGCTGGCGCCCCACGAAAATACGCTTTCGACGTCACCCCCCCCTCTCTGGTCTTTTTCTTTTCATTTGAATTTAACTCAGTTTGACCAGGAACTTTGACCATCCATAACTTTTAAACTAGAAGTCCAAATGAATTGATTCTTTTTTGCATTGTGTTTGTGTTGAAATATTCTAAAAGCACACCAAAGTTGAGATTTTTCCCTGCTGACTAGAATTTCTGGTGATTTTCAGAAGTGTTCTTGATATTTTCTTTTTGTGGTTTTAATTATTTTCAAAGGGAGAGCTTGTCTTGAGGAGAACCAGGAGGAGTGTGAACCTCCTCTGAACTAAGGCAAGCCACACCAACATTTGCATGGTATCATTTCAATATTTAGGATTTTCCAACTTGAATATGAGTTATTTCATGCATTTAATTATTTAAATGAATATTGCTTATCTTAGTTACTTTGTCATGGTTCAAATGCTTAGTTTATAGTAGTGTATGAATGCATAGACTAGTATGAGGTAGTAGAAGTAGATTTGATTGTGTGATTATGATATGGTCATATTATGACTAGCATCGGTATTATTTTCATATGTGAGGAATTGATTTTAATATGTTAGTGTCATAACTAAAAATGATGAGTGTTAAAAACCAGTGAAGAAGAATCAGTAAAGTTTAGTGATGACTAGTGCAAGTAGAAAACTTGATGATGTTGATCTGTTTACTCTAAGTGATATATGATGCATGTCGGATGGTTGCATGTTCATGGCATATTGTGACTCGAGTTATTTTCATTTCAAGTTAAACCTGATGTTAATTCAACTTGAACATAACGTTTATCGAGTCATGGTGCCACTGAATCGAGTTTTTCCCAGTGCAACCACATTTTCCTTTAAGGGAATGCCTTTATTCGGTCCGTTGTCATGCCTCTGGTCGATACCTCCAACGAGGGAAGGTTATGGGCGTGCGGTACCCTGGCCCGGTAAGCAGCCATAACCTTGTGTGCCCATTGTTGATTATGGTACCTTGTCCCCGTTTGGGACTGATGACCCACAAGTATAGGGGATCAATTATAGCTCTTTTCGATAAGTAAGAGTGTCGAACCCAACGAGGAGTAGTAGGAAATGACAAGTAGTTTCCGGTAAGGTATTGTCTCCAAGTGCTGAAATTGTAAGTAGCAGAGTAGTTTGATAGCAAGATAATTTGTAACGAGCAAGTAACGATAATAGTAACAAAAGTGCAGCAAGGTAGCCCAATCATTTTGAGGCAAAGGGCAGGCCAAAACGGTCTCTTATGATAAGCAAAGCGTTCTTGAGGGTACACGGGAATTTCATCTAGTCACTTTCATCATGTTGGTTCGATTTGTGTTTGCTACTTTGATAATTTGATATGTGGGTGGACTAGTGCTTAGGTGCTATTCTTACTTGAACAAACCTCCTACTTATGATTAACCCTCCCGCAAGCATCCGCAACTACCAAAAAAGTATTAAGAATAAATTCTAACCATATCATTAAACTTCTGGATCCAATCGGCCCCTTACGGAATAGCGCATAAACTGGGGTTTAAGCTTCTGTCATTCTCGCAACCCACCATCTACTTGCTACTCCACAATGCATTCCCTTATGCCCAAATATGGTGAAGTTTCATGTAGTCGACATTCACATGACACCACTAACGGAATAACAACATACATACTATCAAAATATCGAACACATATCAAGTTCACATGATTACTTGCAACATGATTTCTCCCATGACCTCAAGAACAAAGGTAACTACTCACAAATGATAAAGATGTTCATGATCAGAGGAGTATTAAATAGCATAATGGATCTGAACATATAATCTTCCACCAAATAAACCATATAGTAATCAACTACAAGATGTAATCAACACTACTAGTCACCGACAAGCACTAATCTATAGTTCCGGTAACAAGATTGAATACAAGAGATGAACTAGGGTTTCAGAGGAGATGGTGCTGTTGAAGATGTTGATGGAGATTAACCTCCCCAAGAGAGGAGAGTTCTTGGTGATGATGATGACGATGAGTTCCCCCTCCGGGATGGAAGTTCTCTCGGCGGAATCGCTCCGCCGGAGGGCAAAAGAGCTCCTGCCCAAGTTCCACCTTGAGGCGGTGGTGCTTCATCCTGAAAGTCCTCCCCTTATATTTTCTAGGTCAAAATCACTTATATACCAGAAGATGGGCACCGGAGGTGGACCGAGGAGGCCACAACCCACTAGGGCGCGCCTGGGTGGCCTAGCGCGCCCAGGTGGGTTGTGCCCACCTGGTGGCACCCCTCTGGTGATTATTGGCTCCCGTATTTCTTAAATATTCCATCAAAAATCTCCGTGAAGTTTCAGCTTATTTGGAGTTGTGTAGAATAGGTAGCCTGATGTAGCTTTTTCAGGTCCAGATTTCCAGCTGCCGGTATTCTCCCTCTTGGTGTGTTCCTTGCAAATTATGAGATAAAAGGCATTAGAATTACTCCAAAAACCATTATTATTGATAAAAAAATTATAAATAATAGTAAGAAAACATGATGCAAAATGGACGTATCAACTCCCCCAAGCTTAGACTTCGCTTGTCCTCAAGCGAAAACCGAAATCGAAAAACATGTCCACATGCTTTGAGAGAGAGGTGTCGATAAAAACAAAATATGGACATAGAAGCATCATGTTGATTATTATAGCAGCAACAAAATTAAACATAGGACTTTTATCATAGAACTTTTATCATATACTTCTCATGAATAAGTAATAGTTCATCACATAATCAAAGTATAAAGCAAAAACTCTATTAGAAACTAACAAACTATGTTCTCAGTCAACTTTGCAACTACAATTCATCATCTTTTCAGGAAGAGTCACGTGTCGGAGTCTTTAGGCAAGTCCACATACTCAACCATCATATAGTCTTCTATGATTGCTAACACTCACCTTGTACCCATGAACAAAACGTTTCAACCGGACACATAGAAAGATAGGGGCTTATAGTTTCGCCTCCCAACATACTCACCTCAAGGGTCATGTCAAGAATAATAACTCATGCTATCTATCACTGGTATGCGTCGGTGCTATACAAAATGGTTTTTAACCCCTTTCCGCGATGGCATTTGGAACCGTCGCCAAGTGAGTGTGGGCGATAGGGGGGGTCCTTCCCACACGACCCAGAAATCGTCGGGGATAGGCCCTCCTGGGACACAGGCTGGGCCGTGTGCGATCAGGTGAGGCATCGAAACCCAATCATTTCCGTAGGTATGTACATCCCACACAGTGAATCCCAGAAAAACATTTCCGTAGGTATGTACATCCCACACGGTGAATCCCAGAAAAACATTTTCATAGGTATGTACATCCCACACGGTGAATCCCAGAAAAACATTTCTGTAGGTATGTACATCCCACATGGTGAATTCCAGAAAAACATTTCCGTAGGTATGTATATCACACACAGTAAATCCAAGGAATACGTTTCCGTTCTTATGTACATCCCACACAGTCAATCCAGGGAAAACGTTTTCGTTCATATGTACATCCCACACAGTTTTATGTGTAGGCTCGTGTGTGAAAGGTGTAACTATCACACACGGTCTGCCTTGGTTAACTGTTTGCTTTCATCAACTACATCACACAATATTTGATGAGGAAAACCGTGTGGCATTGGGCTATCCATCGCAAGCGCTTTTACTGCTAAAACTGTTTGCAAAGCTCCATGACACATTTAGCAGGTTTATTAGTTTACAATTAATAATTCCAGTATTACGCAAATTCACATTTCATATCAAATAGCTGTTTGCCAATTTCATACCAGGCACATAAGTATATTATAACATCACAGTAAGATAGCTACATGAAAACAGCACAGTACAACATATAGCTAGTTCAACTTCATAAGAACAATATATTCATTTCCCTAATCGAGATCATCCAGGCTCGTCTTATCCACCTCTGTTTTCAGTTCAATAAGAACCTGTTTTGCACGGGCCAACTGGGAAAGTGCCTCCTCCTTCGCCAACACCATCTTAGCAAAGTCTGATTTAAAAAATCTGAGCTCATTCTCCACATTCAACTTTTTATCCCGCATCTTCAAATATTCTTCAGCGTTGACAACAGTTTCTCTAAGCCTACGTCTGTTCTCTTCCTCATACATGCTCCAGAGCTTCGCTAGGCACATCTTCAAAGACTGTGGCCACTCTTGATCAACCCACTCCAGGTAAGAACACTTCCGTTCATCCTATAATATTTAAAACTAGATCAGTAACAATTGTAGGGGAATGGGTTTATAGCAACATAGAAAATCACCAATGCTTATTTGGAAAAACTGAAGAAACATGTTAATTATGACATATCTTCTCAAAAAGATCAATGTGCAAATGAATTAATTGCTACTGAGACAACAACCAAATTCTGGAACATCAGAAGCTATAATTAACTACAACAACACTACAAGTTCTTATGTACAATAAATAACAAATTGAACATTTTATGAGGAAGGTAAATACAACTGCAGCAGCATAGCGACAGTGTTTGGATGACAGCAAATTGATACTAACAGGTGTGTACATGCACAAATTTAGTAACATAGAACAAATAGCACTAAAGACGTCCACTATGTATGCCAAAACTGGGGTAAAGACAACTGTTGCTACATCTCACACCGGTGCCCTACAGTGGCGAGCCGATGCAGCAGAAAAAATCAGGGACCCGGACTCCAGAGCACATAGTTGCTCCGATGCCCAGTTCCTTCATGCCATAAAGATTTAGTATTTTACTGCTTGGCTGCTCAGATGTGTGGACCAAAGTTGGCTGCACAAACTGCTGAAGCGGTGCCAAATAATTTTCTAATGGCACCGCTGCTGAGATGGCAATAATTTAAGATACTAGGTACAAACTGTGACACTGTCTTAGGATGCGTTTGGTTGGAGGAGTGGTATGAATGGGTTGGGACCGTGACAGTGTCTAAATCACATCTAGCAAATGATTTGTAACAATGAAAGAGGGGCTAACCTTCTCTGCACATGCCAGAAACTTCCTGCCACTGTCCACAAATTCAAACGCAACTAGCTTCACGCATGGAGATTGATGGTGACAATGAGCAGATAGATCTTCAGCCACCCCGCTCCATTCGTTGCCACTAATAGTCCTAGGGAGCTACAAGAGGAAAAAATGACTCAAATCGACTGCCAGGTAAAAATCCTTCATTCCAAGTCATAGCCCGAGAGAGAGAGAAGAGAGGCATACCCGAGTGGTGAAGGAGTCATCGCCGGAGGAGGAACCGCTGGAGAGGTCTTTGAAGAAGAACATGGCGACCCCGGCGGTAGGATGTGAGATGGCGAGAGCGAGGAAGCGGCTATAGCTTAGGAAGGAAGGAAGGAAGGAGGAAACAGGGGAAATGTGACTTGTGGTCGGGGAGAAAAGGGGGTGGGAAGGGGGAGGGGGCGGGGGTAGATATTTTGGCGGTAGGCCAAAATTTTGGAAATGTGGAGGGAAACTTTGCGCGAGGTGCTGCAGGACCATTCACTTTGAACGATTGTGTGCATTGCAAATTATTCTTCTGCTTTACGCAATGGGATGAGTTTGATAATTCAAATTTTGGTGGAAATTTCCCCGGGTACGTCATTGCATAATTTAACATTGCTTGCTAATTTGGGCACACAAAAGAGTGTACAGCAGACAAACCACACTAACTGAATCGAGCAATTTTAGTAATTAAACAGAGCCAGTTGACCTAAACATTGCTCTAACAAAAGACCCGCATTAAAAACAAAGCCTAAGTACGCATAATTTTAACAAATCCGCCGCCGCACCGGCCTATGCATCACCGGTGTGAGATGAGACATCGATGACTTGTCCTGGCGACATGCTGCCGTTGGTGGACTCCACGTCCCCTGCTGAAGTCAACCGCGTCCTCGTCCTCGTCCTCGGTGCCACCCTCAAGGTTGTAGTACTCGTAGTAATGGCTGCGCCAGAGCTCGTGTTGATACTCCACCGCCGATTCCTCGACGAACATACTCTTCTCTACCTCGACCTCGGCCACGTGCAACTCCTCCTCCCGGCGCTCCTTGATCTCCGCCGCCTCCTGCATCTCCAGCTCCCGCTCGACGACCTCATGAGGAAGCAGGTGCTCCATGGCCACAGCCGCCTTTTTCGGACGTGGGTTACATGCTAGAGTCCAAGGTGGCCTGGAATATCTTGGCGTGTGCATCCTCGATCTTGCGGTGGATGGCCTCGACCCAGGCCAGGGCGACATCGGCGGCACGGATGGCAACTCGAGCTCTCTCGGTGTTTGCAACCGTCGTCGCAGCAGCAGCTGCAGCCGTCTCGGCTGCTGTAGCTGCCCTGTCAGCTATCGCAGACACCATCTAGGTGGAACCGGCCGTGCTCAATTCGGATGCAGTGGCACTCTCGGCGTAGGCGGCTGCGCTCTCGGCACAGGCGGCCGCGCTCGGGGGGACGCGACCATCGTACGGGTCTTCACGAAGCGTTTCCACGGCGTCATCTTTGCAAGAAGGGGGTGTGGGAAAGGGGATCAGGATTCGTGGATCCGGGGGTTGCCGGCACTGGAGCAGACGAGCCGGCGAAGCTTAGGAGGGAGACTTAAATAGACCCAGATATTTTCATCACAAACGGTTCCTAGAAAACAACTGTGTGTGATGTTGTAGATATTTTTTATTAGCTGTGAAAGACAAATTTGTTGTAAAGTGGCAACGGATGGTGTTTTAAACGTAAGAGATATTTTGTAGTACTAATACAACTGTCATGTCAAATTTTGGAAAATTTCAGGGGTCATTTGACCTTTTAAGACATTTAAGTGATTTTCTTGCTATTTAATGACCGTAATTGAAATTTGAACTACATGTACATGCAACAGCTAACCATAACGGTTTGAAAACTCATATTTTGTGTACTCCTGTGCGATTTAATTCCATGTGCAGTAAATTGGAAGGAATTTTCAAACATATTCGTCTAACGACTATGACACAATTAAGCATGGAGTGACATGGCATTTTAATTCCAAAAAATTAAAAAAAAATCAGAAACACATGAAACCTTGGTTGATGTAATGTCATGCCACCAAGAAGATGTGGTAAAAATTTTGGCATGTTTGACGAAAGTTTGGACACACACCCATCACAAACCGAAGCAACTCACTAGAAGGCGCGTGGTTCCGAGAGGGAACAATGCATGTTTGATGACGAACGGGAGATAGCTTCCTCTTACGGCCTTTAATTTTTTTCTATGTTTAACGTGCACTACTACAACTGTAATGTGAAATTCTGGAAAATTCTAGGGGTCATTTGACCTTTTAAAGACATTTGAGTGATTTTCTAGCCATTTAATGACCGTAATTCAAATTTGAACTACATCTACATGCAATGGCTAACCATAACGGTTTGAAAAATCATATTTGTGTACTTGTGTGTGAGTTAATTCCATGTGCAGTAAATTAGAAGGGATTTTAAAACATATTTGTCTCACGACACGGACACATGCATATGTATGCATGGAGTGACATGGCATTTTAATTCCAAAAAATTAAAAAAAATCAAAAACACATGAAACCTTGGTTGATGTAATGTCATGCCACCAAGATGATGTGGTAAAAAAATTGGCATGTTTGACGAAAGTTTCGACACACACCCCTCACAAACCGGAGCAACTCACTAGAAGGCTCGTGGTTCCTAGAGGGAACAATGCATGTTCGATGACGGACAGGAGATATATAGCTTCCTCTTACGGCCTTCAATTTTTTTTCTACGTGTAACGTGCACTACTACAACTGTAATGTGAAATTTTGGAAAATCTAGGGGTCATTTGACCTTTTAAAGACATTTAAGTGATTTTCTAGCCATTTAATGACCGTATTCAAATTTGAACTATATCTACATGCAACGGCTAACCATAACGGTTTGAAAAATCATATTTGTGTACTTGTGTGCGAGTTAATTCCATGTGCGGTAAATTAGAAGGAATTTTCAAACATATTTGTCTCACGACATGGACACATGCATATGTATGCATGGAGTGGCATGGCATTTTAATTCCAAAAAAAAATCAGAAACACATGAAACCTTGGTTGATGTAATGTCATGCCACCAAGATGATGTGATAAAAAAATTGGCATGTTTAACGAAAGTTTGGACACACACCCCTCACAAACCGGAGCAACTCACTAGAAGGCTCGTGTTTCCGAGAGGGAACAATGCATGTTTGATGACGAATGGGAGATAACTTCCTCTACGGCCTTCAATTTTTTTCTACGTCTAACATGCACTACTACAACTGTAATGTGAAATTTTGGAAAATTCTAGGGGTCATTTGACCTTTTAAAGACATTTGAGTGATTTTCTAGCCATTTAATGACCGTAATTCAAATTTGAACTACATCTACATGCAAGGGCTAACCATAACGGTTTGAAAAATCATATTTCTGTACTTGTGTGTGAGTTAATTCCATGTGCAGTAAATTAGAAGGGATTTTCAAACATATTTGTCTCACGACATGGACACATGCATATGTACGCATGGAGTGACATGGCATTTTAATTCCAAAAAATTAAAAAAAAATCAGAAACACATGAAACCTTGGTTGATGTAATGTCATGCCACCAAGATGATGTGGTAAAAAAATTGGCATGTTTGACGAAAGTTTCGACACACACCCCTCACAAACCGGAGCAACTAACTAGAAGGCTCGTGGTTCCGAGAGGGAACAATGCATGTTCGATGACGGATGGGAGATATATAGCTTCATCTTACGGCCTTCATTTTTTTTCTACGTGTAACGTGCACTACTACAACTGTAATGTGAAATTTTGGAAAATTCTAGGGGTCATTTGACCTTTTAAAGACATTTAAGTGATTTTCTAGCCATTTAATGATCGTATTCAAATTTGAACTATATCTACATGCAACGGCTAACCATAACGGTTTGAAAAATCATATTTGTGTACCTGTGTGCGAGTTAATTCCATGTGCGGTAAATTAGAAGGAATTTTCAAACATATTTGTCTCACGACATGGACACATGCATATGTATGCATGGAGTGGCATGGCATTTTAATTCCAAAAAAAATCAGAAACACATGAAACCTTGGTTGATGTAATGTCATGCCACCAAGATGATGTGATAAAAAAATTTGGCATGTTTAACAAAAGTTTGGACACACACCCCTCACAAACCGGAGCAACTCACTAGAAGGCTCGTGTTTTCGAGAGGGAACAATGCATGTTTGATGACGAATGGGAGATAGCTTCCTCTACGGCCTTCATTTTTTTCTACGTCTAACGTGCACTACTACGACTGTAATGTGAAATTTTGGAAAATTCTAGGGGCCAGTTGACCTTTTAAAGACATTTAAGTGATTTGATGACCATAAGTCAAATTTGAACTACATCTACATACAACACCTAACCAAAACGGTTTGAAAAATCATATTTGTGTACTTGTGTGCGAGTTAATTCCGTGTGCAGTAAATTAGAAGGAATTTTCAAACATATTTGTCTCATGACATGGACACATGCATATGTATACACGGAGTGACATGGCATTTTAATTTCAAAAAATTAAAAAAATATCAGAAACACATGAAACCTTGCTTGATGTAATGTCATGCCACCAAGATGATGTGGTAAAAAAATTGGCATGTTTAACGAAAGTTTGGACACACACCCCTCACAAACCGGAGCAACTCACTAGAAGGCTCATGGTTCCGAGAGGGAACAATGCATGTTTGATGACGAACGGGAGATAGCTTCCTCTTACGGCCTTCATTTTTTTTCTATGTCTAACGTGCACTACTACAATTGTAATGTGAAATTTTGGAAAATTCTAGGGGTCATCTGACCTTTTAAAGACATTTAAGTGATTTTCTAGCCATTTACTGACCATAATTCAAATTTGAACTACATCTACATGCAATGCCTAAACAAAACGGTTTGAAAAATCATATTTTTGTGTACTTGTGTGCGAGTTAAAAAATCATCATACGATGTAAATATCTAGTGTTCAAAAAAGAAAATGTAAAGATGTGGCAAGACAACCGGCCCCACACGATTGGCACTCTATCTCGCGGCTTGATGTTTGGTAGGTGAGTGGCGGGGATCATTAATCAGAGACGGTTCTACATTGGAAACCATCAGCTATTATGTTCACACACGGATTTTGGCTATTATGTTCACACGCGGATTTTGCTGCGGGAATCGTGTGTAATTCAAACTACAGTACTCATAAATTCCGGCGACCGGCGTGTGTACTTTCCCCATCGATCTAGATTCCAGCCACCAATAAATACTACCTTGCTCACGCCATCCGGCCTGCATTCTCATCTACATCCTCCCCTCGCTCGCCCCCCCTCTCTCTCTCAAATCTCTGTCATGGCGCCGCCGGTCTTCCCACGCGCTGACGAGGAGTCGCCGCCCCTCGAGGATGCTCACTCGAATAGTAGCGACGAGGACCCCTACGCACCACCGGACGAGGTTGCGCCAGACCCCCCAACTTTGGATTGGTTTTGGGGCCAGTACAATCTTTGTCTGTGGAAGTCGTTGTCGCCGGCTGAGAAAGCCAGGCAAGTGGCGTTCCAGAAGGAGATGGCGGAGGAGGAAGCCAGGTACCAGGCGTCCTGCGAAACCCGTGATGCCACATGGAAAAAGGAGCGGCGGAGCTTTGGGGGCGGGTGCGTCGTCGTGCCGAGGAGGTGTACGAAGACGGGTACTTCACGAGGAAGGTCATAGGCGCTGGGCACCTCGTCGCTGCGTGAAGGTGGGCCGATAAGCTCCAGGGTGCCACCGACGAGGACCTCCGGTGGTCGCCCAACGAAATGGCAAGATCGTTCGCGCACATCCGCCAGCAAGAGGCAGATCGGTACGTCAAGCGCTGTGAGGCGGAGGAGGCGGAGTACTGCCTCCGCACTGGGAAGACACCGCGCACCAGGGAGCTGCTAGGGAGGGGCTGCCGGAATACTGGCCCCAAGAGGGATTATTAGTTTTAGTATTGTTCGTTTTCAATTTTATGCATTGTACATAGTAGTTAAGTATCATCTCGTATATGTGATGATATTATATATATATATATATTCTATGATGAACTAATGAACAATTAATATATATATATTATGAATTCCATTTTCTATCTGTTGTTGTATACTAATTTGAATCTAGCCGTTATCATCCACATATATAGAATGGAAAGTGTATATACACACATTGAAACAGAACAAATAATAACGGAAAACAGAGTACACACATTGAAACAGAGGAATAAACAGAGCAATACTATGATTGTTGTGAATACATAGCTATCCACGTCAAAATGACTCAACAAAATAAAATGCATCCATGAGACCATGACCAGGAGCCCTTGCCTACGGTAGCTCTTGGCTCTGCCTGAACTCGTGCAGGCGTTCGTCCAAGCGGTCGACACGCTCGCGGTACATCTGGAGCACGATCTCGAGCTCCTAGTTGGCTATTTCATCAGAGATCACTAGCTCGAGGATGAGACGGCCAAGTTCCTCTACTGCGCCCAGGTGGACACCTGGGCCAAGGAGGCAGTCGAGCCTACGAACCAACGCGTTGGCATCCAGCAAGCTGCGGACAAGGCGAACGGCGCCACCCATGCGAACGGCACGGCGGGCGTCCGGTGCAAGTACGGCGCGGCCGGCTTCTGGTGCAAGTATGGTGCTGAGGGCCTCTACCCACTCCTGGCGAGGAATGGGGGTACTGACGGGACGTGTACCCAGCTGCGACACTGTGTCGACAGCAGGCAAGCGCCTATGGATCCGCTCTTGCTATGCGGCGCGCCGCGCCTCTCGCTCTGCAGCGCTCCAACGGTCTCGCCGTTGTCACACCCTAGCTAGTTCATGCATTAGGGTGCTTGCATCATGTCTATCTTTCATCAGAAACTTAAAATAGGGATGACAAAACCCTCAGCACCCCCTGAAACCAACTAGGGTTTACTAAAAATATTTTCAATGAACCAGAAATGCCTTTCTAAAATGTTCATCATCTTTGCCTTTGTTTTAAACCTCTGACAAAAATGGTGCACAAATTTCTAGGTCACCCTAAGGTCACTGGATTAAATCATTAGTTATTTGAATTTGGGCATTTAAATACTATAAAATATTTCAAATGCTCAAATAATCCCACACTAAAATGTTCCATGTTGGATATATTCCAAAAAGTGGCCATGTGCAGTATGGTGATTTTTGAAGATGCCTAAGCATTTTTAGAAATGCCACAAACTTACAGAAATAAAATAAAACAGAAATAAATGGGAAAGGGACTTACCAGGCCGCTACCCACCACCCAGCCCACCTGGCGGCCCAGCACTGTGTTGGCCCGTGCCAGCCAGCTGCTTCGTCCCCGCCAGGCAGGCAGGGAGGTGACGCCGACGAGCGCGAGCTCGCCACGGCGCCACCTGCTTGCCGCTTCGCCCCTGGACGAGCTAGTTGACCTCCATGTCGCCCACTCGACCCCCTAGACACATCCATTCTCCCCTAGCGCCTCTCCCTCGCTCCCCTCCGCCATGGCCGATGCAGCCGCTGCCACCTCGCCGTCGTAGACGTAGCCACCGCCGTCTCTGCGCCGTCTCACCGTGTCCAGCAGCCCCGCCGTCATCCACTCCATCGAGCAGGCCGAGCCCCGAGCGCTCGCTTGCCCCGAAGCCACTGCATCAACCTTGTCCGACTCCGCCACCGCCGGAGATCCCCTTCGCCATCACCGTAGCTACAGCTCGTCCCCGACCGCGCCGCCTAGCTCATCGAGTTCGCCGTGAGCTTCTGCCCCTTCCCATCCCTCTCGTTCTCGCTGCCGCCCCCTGCTTCGACTGCAACAAGCAGCACCGCACGTGCCGCCGCCTGAGCTCGTCGCCGACGATGCTCCGGCCATCTAGCAGCCACGCCACCTTGTCCAACGAGTTCACCTCATCACGTAGACCATGTAGGAGCTGGCCTTGAGCCTTCAAGATCACCATAGCGACGAGTTAACCTTCACCCGAACTCCGGCAGCCGCACAGCTCGTCGCCGACGATGTTTCCGGCGACCTGGAGCTCAACCACCACCACCACTCGACGCGGCTCACTTCCAGCTACCCGTAGATGGTCTTCGCCGTCCATTTGGTCGCCGGAGGGCAAATCCCACAGCCTCCGCCGCGTCTGGACGTCGCCGGCGGCTAAACGCTGGCGAGTCAGCGTGGTTTGACCACGTATTTGACTTCCCAGAGTCACTGACGTGTGGGCCCCGCCGTTTGGTCAAACCTAGGTTAGCACTAAACTAATCCTAATTAAACTAGTTAATTAGCAGAGACACTCACCAGTGGGTCCCACTAGTCAGGTTTGACACGGACGCCCCTGTTGACCTGCTGATGCAATGCTGGCGCAGTAATCCACTTCTCTGGGTTTATTCTTATTCATGAAATTCCAGAAAATAGTGCAAACTTCAAAAAATCATAGAAATTAATCTGTAACTCCAAATGCAAAGTGTTATATATGAAAAATGATCAGAAAATCCAATCTATCCATCTGTACTGGTTTCATGCATGTTTGAACAAGTTAATTTGCTGTTTAGTGCAAAACATGATAAAGCACTAATTAAGATCACATATGAGTTTGGAATTTGAATCTTTGGTTCAAAATGGCTCAAACTCATCTGGTCATAGTTGCATTAGCCCAATACACTCATTTTGCCATGTCTCATGCATGCATCATATTGTTGCACATTGTTTGGTGTTGATTGTATATCGGTGCTCTCTGCCGCAGGTTCTGCCCCGGAAGAGTATCGCGAGTATCCAAACGAGGAGCAATATCAGACTACGGACCCACAAGGCAAGCAACCAACCATTTGATCATATCGATACAAACCCATGTTCTCGGCTCTGCTCCCTTTTATTGCATTTAAGACAATGCATTTCAAACTGCTGTGTGCTACGGTAGTTGAACCCATTTCCTCTGCTTGACCTATCATTGCCACAGTAACTAGATGAAACCCACTAGCATGTGTAGGAGTTGATTGAGCCATGTGTATGTATTTCCTACCTTGCTATGCCCGCTATGCGTAGAGTTATGTCAGGTCTGGTTCATCTGGGTGATGGGCTAGAGTGAAATGATCATGTCGGTAATGAGAGTGATGTGTTGAACACGATTTGGTAAAGGTATCGATGAGAGGCCATGTAGGAGTACATGGTGGGTTGTTTCATTGGAACCGTCCTTAAGAACTGAGATCTGTATGTGTGATTTAAGATTCAGCTACTACCATGCATTGGGCCCTGAAATATGACCCCGCTCGACTTCTTATCCACCCTAGTCCTCTGTCCAGGAGTTGCAAGTAGTTTCTGGTGTTTGTAGCATACTGGAGGCCGTGGACACCGCTGACCCTCGGGGTGGGCTGTGATGCGGTAGGTACGTGGCACGGTGTACCGGATGCCCGTTTGGTATCTCGGGAACCCTGTACACATCATTCGGGGCTGTATGTGGAAACCTCGGCCGGACTCCCTGCGGATGGATCCTGGATAGGCAATAAACCTGGACCACAGACTTAGGTGTTTAGGTAGGTCGTGCTCTACACCCACGTCGGCTTTCGCTTGAAGTCTGCCGAGCACATGTCGTGTGCACACGCTAAGTGGTGGAAACATGTATGAAGAAGTACACCCCTGCAGGGTAACATCATCTATTCGAATAGCCGCGTCCGCGGTAAAAGCCTACTTGGTTGCCTATACAGTTCATAGACAAGTAAATGGATACTATTAAAAGCCTCAAGATAAGCGTGAGTGCCGAGGATGGCTCTTCCGTAGGATAACGGAGGTGGATCATCGGTAGTGTATTGAAGTGGTGTGTAGTGGACTCGAGTGTGCAAAACAATTACAAGTTGGTGTCTCGTAAGATAGTTTAGCCAAGAGTCAAAGCTGGCTTGCTGCAATAACCCCCCTTCCCTTCTTGATAATGTGCATGTATGTAGGATCTGATGTAAGTCTTGCTGAGTACCTTTGTACTCATGTTTTCTCAATTTACGTTCTATTGAAGACGCTGCAACCCCTTCTGATGGGTTCTTCATAGACGTTGATGTCGACGAGTAGGCTGGAGCCCAGGTGGTGATCCTGAGCTCACGATGGACCGTGTAGAATAGCCAGGCTTCCTCAAGCCTCTTTTATTTTCTAGATGTCTGTACTCAGACATGTTACTTCCGTTGTTGGCTTGTATGTTTGTATGACTTGAATGCTGGGTCGTGTGACCCGTACTTGTGTGTATGATATGTATGGCTCTCTGAGCCTTTAAATAAAGTACTTGAGTTGTAGAGTCATGTTGTGATGCCATGTTGTATTTGCACATATCGAGCATATTGTCCTGCTAGCCCAGTTGCTACAGCCCGGATTCACTCGTTGATGACCGACACGTTCGTTGCTGGGTCATGTATGCCTGTCCCTGTAACTTAGTGCCACTTTGGGTTCATGACTAGCCATGTCAGCCCGGGCTCCTTGTCATATGGATGCTAGCGACACTATCATATACGTGTGCCAAAAGGCGCAAACGGTCCCGGGTAAGGTAAGGCGACACCCGTGGGAATACCGTGTGTGAGGCCGCAAAGTGATCTGAGGTGTTACATGCTAGATCGGTGTGGCATTGACTCAGGGTCCTGACATCGTTGGCATCAGAGTCGGACTGCCTGTAGGTTCTTCAAGCCAAACTGGTCGATGTTGAGTCTAGAAATGCTTTAGTTATATGTAGGGGAATTGATTGTGGGATGGAACGTAAGGTTCTGTTTACTCCTTTACCTCATGGCATTCTGATCTGAGTCAGTCCATTCTTTCCATTGGGGGTTAAGGACTAGGATCTCTTCTCTCTATCAGGTTCACGTGTTACTAATCCATAGTATCTTATAGGATTGATGGTTACAAGCCAAGTTCAGTTCTACTACTCCATTATGTTGATAAGTTGGACCCAGAACCTTGACATGATGTTGTTGAGTGTTTATGCAATCCTTTTCAAGTGTCTCAAAATCCCTTTTGGGCATTTTACAGCCGTTATGCTGTCCAATTTCTGCTAGAAATTCTAATGTCTTTGAATTATTGGTGTTTCAGATGTCGTCTCGCACTGTTCACCAGGTGGTCCGACTGACCCGTGGCATTGACGAGCCCGGGCATACGTCCATGTTGGTACGGGTTATGACTGAGACCGGTTACCGATGGTATCCTGAATATACCGTCAAGGAGCAGTTCCGTGACTTCAATCAGAGTCAGTTCATCTGTACTGTGCGGATTTTCCCATCCTATCCCGGTTCTACCGAGCCTCCGCACTGGTCCTATGGACTTGGTATCACCATAGAGATGTCCGTGCAGGACGCTGCCTACTCGATGATCTCCATCATCCGAGCTGGGTTTGCATCGCTGAATGATTCTGAGTTCTGCTATCTGCCGGCGGCACGCACTGGTTCAGAGGGCTACTACAGTGGGCTATATGCCGATGCTGCTCACGAGGAGCCACTTCTTCGCAATACTACCGAGATGCTAGAGGAGAGAGATCAGGAGAACCGTGCTTTATGCATGGAGTTGTACAACACCCGCCAGGACCACTAGGCTACACTGACGCGGCTTGCACCACCCGTTCAGACAGAGTACCTGGATAAGCGTGACTTGTACCCTGTCCGCACACGTCTTCCGGCTCGCATGGATTATGCAGATGTTGGAGGTATCACGCCTCCGCGCGGGCTCCGTCTTCCACCCTTCATGGGGCCGAGGCCTCATCCGAGCCCGTATGGTCCATAGTCCCGACGTGATCGTGAGTTCCTGGATCCACACGTCCCGCTTCCAGGCTATGCGGGGGATCTCTACGAGGACTACTACGGAGCTGGAGATGACTGAGCCGGATCGCGACACTAGTAGTTGTAGTAGTCATATTTCCACATTCCTGCGCGTCTTGTGGAATATGATGTAGTTTGTACTAGGTTCCGGAGGTGTAGAAAAATAATGTATAGGGGCTTGGGATGCCTCCGATGAGATGTAATCTTCCTTTCACCGTAGTTGTACTCAGTTTGGTCTTGTACTAAACCATGTATGGTATGTATGACGATGGAATAAATGTAGCAGTTTCCGTATTACCATGTCATACGGATGATCATCTTGCATTCTGAGTCATCCATTACATTCTGCACTTCTATGTCAGGGTTTTGTCATCCTTGTCTAAACCATTGTCTTGTTTTCCTAGGATGGTCAACACCCGCAACAACCCTGCTGCCCCGGTGCAGGCTGAAGGCAGTGGGGCTAGAGATGCGAACCTACCTCATCCTCCTTCCCTGGCTGAGGTAATGCTGGGGGCCAAGAGGAAGAAACGGGAAACCAACCGTTTGCTGGAATGCATCGAGCAGAACACAACACCGCACCAGAGGAACAACTTGGTGTCTCTCAGCGACTTCATCAAGTTACACCCACCCACCTTCCATCACTCCGTCGAGCCCCTCGATGCCGATGATTGGCTTCGCAGCATTACCCACAAGCTACGCTCTGCACACGTAGCCGAAGTTGACAAGGTCACATATGTTGCCTATCATCTTGAAGGCCCCGCCAGTCTCTGGTGGGAGAACTACGAGGCCATGCACCCGGCTGGCCAGGTCACTACTTGGGCAGAGTTCAGTGAGGCTTTCCGTGAACATCACATCCCGGAAGGTCTTATGGATCGCAAGCGTGAGGAGTTCTGCAGTTTCACCCAAGGTAGACTCACTGTGGATGCATACAGCAGGGAGTTCAGAAACCTAGCATGATATGCAATTGAGGAAGTTTCCACCGATGCCAAGAAGCAGGCAAGGTTCCGCAAGGGACTCAGCCCCGAGCTTCGCCGTGATCTCCGTCTGCACGAGTGCACTTCCTTCCAGAAGCTTGTGAACAAGGCTATTAGTGCTGAGACAGGTCAGATTGATTTCGATGCTTCACGCAAGCACGGCCGTGACACTGGTTCCTCATCCGGTTCTGGCTCTCAGAAGCGCCGGGTGTGGGTGCCTAACACCGCTCTGCCACCCAGGTTTACACCGAGGCCATCCTATCAGGCGCCTCGCCCAACCCAGCAGTATGCACCGGCCAAGTCCTATGGTGGATCAACCAACAATGCTCCTCCACGCACCAGCACTGTGACATGTTTCTAAGTGTGGAGAACCAAGTCACTACATGCGAGAGTGTCCCCAGATCAACCCCAATCCCAACCAGTCTGGAAAGGCTGTTGCCGTGGCAAGCCAACAGGGAAGGTGTACTACGCCAAGCCGGCCACCGCTGAACGTGGCCATGTGAATTGTGTCTCAGCTGAAGAGGCTCAGGATGATCCCAACATCATTCTCGGTACGCTCCTTATCAATTGCCATATGGCTTCTGTCTTTTTTATACTGGAGCATCTCATTCATACATATCCGAAGGCTATGCTCGTTTGCATAACACCACATTTTGTGATATGCCCACCTCCATGGTAATTCAAACCCCGGGATCCAAATGGCAAACTTCTAGAGTAAGCCATGGGAATGAAATTCTTGTTGACAGACTTGTTTTCCTTGCATCCTTGATAGCTCTCAAATCCTCAGACATCAATATCATCTTGGGTATGGACTGGATGCCAGCCCATCATGCCAAGATTGATTGTTTCTCTAGGACTGTTCAACTTACACACCCATCGGGAGAGGTAGTCAATGTCTTGACCCGAGTAGCTAAGCGACAGCTATATTCTCTCAATGCCAGTCCTTTGCCAAACCTCGAAGACGTTCCGGTAGTCCGTGATTTTCCGGATGTCTTTCCAGAATAATTGCCAGGTGTCCCACCTGACAAAGATGTTGAGTTCGTGATAGATCTTATCCCAGGAACCATCCCAATCTCTAGAAGACCCTATAAGATGGCACCACTAGAACTAACCGAGCTTAAGAAACAACTCGATGAGTCCTTGGAAAAGGGTTTCATCCGACCTAGTTCGTATCCATAGGCTTGTCCCGTCCTCTTCGTCAAGAAAAAGGATGGTATGGATCGGATGGTTGTAGATTATCGACCCGTCAACTTGGTCACAATAAAGAACAAGTACCTGCTCCCCAGGATCAACGATCTGTATGATCAGCTCGCTGGATCCTCAGTCTTTTCTAAGATGGATTTGAGGTTGGGCTACCATCAAATCAAAATCAAGAACGGGGACATTCCCAAAACGGCCTTTGTTACTCGTTATGGCCAATACGAGTACACCGTCATGTCCTTCGGTTTAACCAACGCCCCAGCCACCTTCTCTCGGTTAATGAACTCAATCTTCACGGAGTATTTGGATAAATTCGTCGTGGTTTACCTCGATGATATACTCATCTACTCCAAGAATGAGGAAGAACATGGCGAGCATTTAAGGCTTGTGTTGATGAAACTTTGAGAGCATCGCCTTTATGCCAAATTCTCTAAATGTGAATTTTGGTTGCTAGAAGTGACCTATGTAGGCCATGTAATATGTGGTAAGGGTATTGCTGTCAATCCTGAGCGAGTTCAAGCTGTTCTTAGGACTCCATCTGAACCGGTCAAGGAAGTTCGGAGTTTCCTTGGCTTAGCGAGCTACTGTCGCCGCTTTGTCGAGAACTTCTCCAAAGTTGCTAAACCCCTAACTGAACTCCTCAAGAAAGATAAAAAGTTCGAGTGGACCCCGTAGTGCGAGCACAGTTTTTAGGAACTGAAAAGACGCCTGACATCTGCTCCCGTACTGGTACCACCAGATTTCTCCAAGGAATTTGTTATCTATTGCAACGCCTCGCGGCAAGGAGTAGGTTGCATTCTCATGCAAGATCGTCACGTAATTGCCTATGCTTCACGGCAGTTGCATCCACATGAGGAAAATTATCCTACTCATGATCTAGAGCTTGCCGCTGTAGTCCATGCACTTAAAACCTGGCGACATTACCTTCTTGGTAATAGTTGCGAAATCTTCACTGATCACCAAAGTATGAAGTATATATTCACCCAACCGGATTTGAATCTCAGGCAAAGACGTTGGGTCGAGTTGATCACAGATTTCGACTTAGGGATAACTTACACCCCAGGAAAAGCCAATGTCATGGCTAATGCACTAAGTCGTAAATCTTATTGTAACAATCTGATGTTACAACAAAGTCAACCGCTTCCCCATGAGGAATTTCGGAAGCTTAACCTTCACATCGTTCCTCAAGGATTCCTTTCCACCTTGGTGGCGAAACCTTCTCTTACGGATCAAATCATCGCTGCCCAAAAGCGAGATAGAGGGATATCCCGGATCAAGGAGAACATTGCTAGCGGAGATGCTAAATGTTTCGCTACAAATGATCAAGGTGCTGTGTACTTTGAGAACCGTCTAGTGGTTCCCAAGAACCAGAATCTACGGTAGTTGATCCTTAAGGAGGCTCATGAATCCCCTCTCACCATTCATCCCGGTAGCACTAAGATGTATCAGGACCTATGCCAGAGGTTCTGGTGGACTAGGATGAAGAGAGACATTGCTCAATTTGTTGCTAATTGCGATGTCTGTCGTCGTGTTAAAGCAGAGCATCAACGGCCTGCTGGCACCCTTCAACCTTTAGCTACTCCTGAGTGGAAATGGGATAAAATTGGTAGGGATTTCATTACCGGATTTCCCAGGACCAAGAGAGGGAATAATGCTATCTTTGTCGTTATCGACCGTCTTTCCAACGTGGCCCATTTCTTGCCTGTTCGTGAGAGTATAACCGCTAGTCAGCTAGCAGACTTATACATCTCCCGAATAGTGTATCTCCATGGTGTTCCACTAGAAATCAACTCGGATCATGGAAGTCTCTTCACCTCTCGATTTTGGGAAAGTTTCCAAAATGCAATGGGAACCCGTCTTTCCTTTAGCACCGCCTTCAACCCTCAGTCAAGTGGTCAAGTAGAACGCGTCAATAAGATTCTAGAAAACATGCTTTGAGCTTCTGTTATCTCATTCGGAATGGATTGGGAGAAATGCCTTCCATTTGCCGAATTTGCTTATAACAACAGCTATCAATCTAGCTTGGGCAAAGCTCCTTTTGAAGTTCTCTATGGACGAAGGTGTCGAACGCCTCTTAACTGGTCAGAAACCGGGGAAAGACAATTCTTTGGCCCGAATATGATCCAGGAAGCAGAAGAGCAAGTTCGCATGGTTCGTGAAAAGTGGAAAACAACCCAATCTTGTCAAAAGAGCCAATATGATCGTAAACATAAGGCTGTGACTTTTGAGGTTGACGAGAAGGCTTACCTTCGGGTTACTCCTCTGAAGGGAACCCATCGCTTCGGTATCAAAGGCAAATTGGCTCCTCGCTACATTGGACCCTTTTGCATTCTTGACAAACGAGCAGAAGTTGCCTACCAATTGGAACTACCTCCGCACCTCTCCAAAGTCCATGATGTCTTCCACGTTTCTCAACTCAGGCGTTGCTTCTCGGATCCTATCCGTGGAGTGGACCACGAAACGCTTGATCTCCAAGATAATCTCACATGTCGAGAATACCCCGTTCATATCCTCGATCAAGCCGAGCGTACCACTCGACGCCATAACATCAAGTTTCTCAAGGTTCAATGGTCGCATCATTCCAAGAAGGAAGCAACTTGGGAAAGGGAGGATCGTCTACGACTCGAGAATCCCGCCTTCTTTCCGGAGGATCCTAAATCTCGGGACGAGATTTTTCTGAGTGGGGGTGAGTTGTCACACCCTAGCTAGTTCATGCATTAGAGTGCTTGCATCATGTCTATCTTTCATCAGAAACTTGAAATGGGGATGATAGAACCCCCAGCACCCCCGGAAACCAACTAGGGTTTACTAAAAATATTTTCAATGAACCTGAAATGCCCTTCTAAAATGTTCATCATCTTTGCCTTGGTTTTAAACCTCTGACAAAAATGGTGCACAAATTTCTAGGTCACCCTAAGGTCACTGGATTAAATCATTAGTTATTTGAATTTGGGCGATTAAATACTATAAAATATTTCAAATGCTCAACTAATCCCAAACTAAAATGTTCCATGTTGGATATATTCCAAAAAGTGGCCATGTGCAGTATGGTGATTTTTGAAGATGCCTAAGCATTTTTAGAAATGCCACAAACTTACAGAAATAAAATAAAACAGAAATAAATGGGAAAGGGACTTACCAGGCTGCTACCCGCCACCCAGCCCACCTGGCGGCCCAGCACTGTGCTGGGCCATGCCAGCCAGCTGCTTCGTCCCCGCCAGGCAGGCAGGGAGGTGATACCGATGAGCGCGAGCTCGCCACGGTGCCACCTGCTTGCCGCTTCGCCCCTGGACGAGCTGGTCGACCTCCACGTCACCCCCTCGACCCCCTGGACACATCCATTCTCCCCCAGCGCCTCTCCCTCGCTCCCCTCTGCAATGGCCGACGCAGCTGCTACCACCTCGCCATCGTAGACGTAGCCACCGCCGTCTCTGCGCCGTCTCACCGTGTCCAGCAGCCCCACCGTCGTCCACTCCATCGAGCAGGCCGAGCCTCGAGCGCTCGCTGGCCCCGAAGCCACTGCATCAACCTCGTACGACTCCGCCACCGCCGGAGATCCCCTTCGCCGTCACCGCAGCTACAGCTCGTCCCCGACCGTGCCGCCTAGCTCATCGAGTTTGTCGTGAGCTTCTGCCCCTTCCCATCCCTCTCGTTCTCGCTGTCGTCCCCTGCTTCGACTGCAACGAGCAGCACCGCACGCGCCGCCGCCTGAGCTCGTCGCCGACGATGCGCCGACCATCTAGCAGCCACGCCACCTTGTCCAACGAGTTCACCTCGTCACGTAGACCACGTAGGAGCTGGCCTTGAGCCTCCCAGATCACCAAAGTGACGAGTTCGACTTCACCCAAACTCCGGCAGCCGCACAGCTCGTCGCCGGCGACGTTTTCGGCGACCTGCAGCTCAACCACCACCATCACTCGACGCGGCTCACTTCCAGCTACCCGTAGATGGTCCCCGCCGTCCATTTGGTCGTCGGAGGGCAAATCCTGCAGCCTCCGCCGCATCTGGACGTCGCCGATGGCTAAACGCCGGTGAGTCAGCGTGGTTTGACCACGTGTTTGACTCCCTAGAGTCACTGACGTGTGGGCCCCGCCGTTTGGTCAAACCTAGGTTAGCACTAAACTAATCCTAATTAAACTAGTTAATTAGCAGAGACACTGACCAGTGGGTCCCACTGGTCAAGTTTGACCTGGATGCCCCTGTTGACCTGCTGATGTAATGCTGACGCAGTAATCCACTTTTCTGGGTTTATTCTTATTCAGGAAATTCCAGAAAATAGTGCAAACTTCAAAAAATCATAGAAATTAATCTGTAACTCCAAATGCAAAGTGTTATATATGAAAAATGATTGGAAAAAGCCAATCTATCCATCTGTACTGGTTTCATGCATGTTTGAACAAGTTAACTTGCTGTTTAGTGCAAAACATGATAAAGCACTATTTAAGATCACATATGAGTTTGGAATTTGAATCTTTGGTTCAAAATGGCTCAAACTCATCTGGTCATAGTTGCATTAGCCCAATACACTCATTTTGCCATGTCTCATGCATGCATCATATTGTTGCACATTGTTTGGTGTTGATTGTATATCGGTGCTCTCTGCCGCAGGTTCTGCCCCGGAAGAGTATCGCGAGTATCCAAACGAGGAGCAATATCAGACTACGGACCCACAAGGCAAGCAACCAACCATTTG
Source organism: Triticum aestivum (assembly GCF_018294505.1). Classification (NCBI taxonomy): domain Eukaryota; kingdom Viridiplantae; phylum Streptophyta; class Magnoliopsida; order Poales; family Poaceae; genus Triticum; species Triticum aestivum. The sequence goes on from NC_057796.1 coordinate 396,087,738, forward strand.
ATCATATCGATACAAACCCATGTTCTCGCTTTTGCTCCCTTTTACTACATTTAAGACAATCCGTTTCAAACTGCTGTGTACTACGGTAGTTGAACCCATTTCCTCTGCTTGACCTGTCATTGCCACAGTAACTAGATGAAACCCACTAGCATGTGTAGGAGTTGATTGAGCCATGTGTATGTATTTCCTACCTTGCTATGCCCACTATGCGTAGAGTTGTGTCAGGTCTAGTTCATCTGGGTGATGGGCTAGAGTGAAATGATCATGTCGGTAATGAGAGTGATGTGTTGAACACGATTTGGTAAAGGTATCGATGAGAGGCCATGTAGGAGTACATGGTGGGTTGTTTCATTGGAACCGTTCTTAAGCACTGAGATCTATATGTGTGATTTAAGATTCAGCTACTACCATGCATTGGGACCTAAAATATGACCCCGCTCAACATCTTATCCACCCTAGTCCTCTGTCTAGGAGTTGCAAGTAGTTTCTGTTGTTTGTAGCATACTGGAGGCCGTGGACAGCGCTGACCCTCGGGGTGGGCTGTGATGCGGTAGGTACGTGGCACGGTGTACTGGATGCCCGTTTGGTATCTCGGGAACCCCACACACATCGTTCGGTGTCGTATGTGGAAACCTCGGCCGGACTCCCTGAGGATGGAAATTGGATAGGCAATAAACCTGGACTAGAGACTTAGGTGTTTAGGTAGGTCGTGGTCTACACACACGTCGGCTTTCGCTTGAAGTCTGCCGAGCACATGTCGTGTGCACACGCTAAGTGGTGGAAACATGTATGAAGAAGTACACCCCTGCAGGGTAAACATCATCTATTCGAATAGCCGCGTCCGTAGTAAAGGACTACTTGGTTGCATATACAGTTCATAGACAAGTAAATGGATACTACTAAAAGCCTCAAGATAAGCGTGAGTGCCGAGGATGGCTCTTCCGTTGGATGACGGAGGTGGATCCTCGGTAGTGTATTGAAGTGTTGTGTAGTGGACTCGAGTGCGCAAAACAATTACAAGGTGGTGTCTCATAAGATAGTTCAGCCAAGAGTCAAAGCTGGCTTGCTGCAATAACCCCACCATCCCTTCTTGATAATGTGCATGGATGTAGGATCTGATGTAAGTCTTGTTGACTACCTTTGTACTCATGTTTGCTCAATTTACGTTTTATAGAAGACGCTGCAACCCCTTCTGATGTGTTCTTCATAGACGTTGATGTCGACGAGGAGGCTGGAGCCCAGGTGGTGATCCTGAGCTCACGATGGACCGTGTAGAATAGCCAGGCTTCCTCAAGCCTCTTTTATTTTCTAGATGTCTGTACTCAGACATGTTACTTCCGCTATTGGCTTGTATGTTTGTATGACTTGAATGCTGGGTCGTGTGACCCGTACGTGTGTATGATATGTATGTCTCTCTGAGCCTTTAAATAAAGTACTTAAGTTGTAGAGTCATGTTGTGATGCCATGTTGTATTTGCACATATCGAGCATATTGTGTGTATGATTGAGATGCTTGGTATGTGTGGGATCTGACTATCTAGTTGTTTATCCTTGGTAAACTCTCTTACCGGGAAATGTCTCCTAGTGCTTCCACTGAGGCTTGGTAGCTTGCTACTGCTCCGGAACACTTAGGCTGGCCGGCATGTGTCCTTCTTCGTTCCTGTGTCTGTCCCTACGGGGAAATGTCACGCGATGACTACCGGAGTCATGTTAGCTTGGTACAGCCCGGTTTACCGCAGTCCTGCTAGCCAGTTGCTAGAGCCCGGATTCACTCGTTGATGACCGGCACGTTCGTTGCTGGGTCATGTATGCCTGTCCCTGTAAGTTAGTGCCACTTTGGGTTCACGACTAGCCATGTCAGCCCGGGCTCCTTGTCATACGGATGCTAGTGACACTATGATATACGTGTGCCAAAAGGCGCAAACGGTCCCGGAAAGGTAAGGCGACACCCGTGGGAATACCGTGCGTGAGGCCGCAAAGTGATATGAGGTGTTGCATGCTAGATCAGTGTGGCATTGAGTCGGTGTCCTGACAGCTGTGCGGCGAGCCGCAGCCTATCGGCGCGGACACGCCTAGCTTGCTTTGCGGCGTGCCATCGATCATTTTGTGCGGCGAGGTGCAGCCTGTCGGCGCTAACATGCCTATCTTGATCCGCGGTGCTCAAGCGCCATGCGCCAAAGATCTGCTCAACCCTGGCGATGACGCGCATCACGGCATCGTCTATCGCGTTGTCGGGGAGTGCCTCGACCTCGACGGGCCGTGGCACTTGCTCGTTTTCCTCGTCAACAAGGTTGATGGCATAGGCGGCGCTTTGGTGGGTTGGCATGCTTGGAAAAGGTGGATGTGCTACAGGTTGCGCTTGTCGCCTCCATGCGTCGCGTGCTGCCTAGATTTATGCACAATATCGCTGGGTGGCGGGAAACAGGTGACGAAATGGTGGGAAATGGTTGTGTGTTCATAAAACGCCATCAATTAATGGAAACTTAGCATAGAAGGAACATCGAGCTAGCACAAGAAGTAGATGATGATTAGATGAACACAGACCACACTAGGGAACCCGTCGGTGATGAATTCATCAATCACAAACAGTTGAATACTAGCAAGTGTTTGCCCACAACACACACGGCTTATTCCATCACAAACAGGTCGGATGGATCAACTGTAAGCCACGTATCGCACATTGTCAAAAAGTAATGCGGTAGACCTTCTTTAACATGTGCTCCATCAACACAACTTCCCATCCAGTCAGCCATCTGATGGCTGCTCCAGCTTGAGCACACTTAACTTGAGAGTTCTCTTACATGAGCTACTAGTGGAACAGCTAGTCCTCGCTGATACAGGATGCATCTTCGCATCCTAATGGCGTATCCGGATGACCTCCTGTCCCCCAATGGCCAATAGATGTTGTGTTGACAGAGCATATCACATATGTCTTATTAGAAGCACACATTTCTGATTACAGACCTGTTTGTCACGTATCACACACATCTTGATATATTGAACCATTTCTATTCTCTTGTCTCAAGGCAAACAGTTCATGTCGGGTGGTAGGTGCGACATATGCCAACGGGTGGCTTATCATTGTGGGAGCCAGTAAGACGTCGCCGGTGCCTGGAAGCGGGATAAGGCGAAGACATGCACACTGGCGAATCTTACCAAGGTTCGGGGCTCTCCTAGGAGATAACACCCCTACTCCTGCTCTGCGAGGGTCTCCGCATGATCACTAGATCAAAACAAGTGGCTACAAGAGGCTCCTTGAGTTTTTTTGCTAGAGGAAGAAGAAGGGCAAGGCTAGCTCTCCTCTTCTCTCTGTATGGTGTCTAGAACTATCTGAGATCAACCCTTTGCATGGGTGCCGAGGGGGGGTTTATATAGGCCTACCCCCCAGGGTACAATGGTAATCTAGCTGGTTGTGGGTCCAGGCCGTCAGTGTTTGTAGTCGCCGGCTTCTCCGCCGGCCGCTGGGGCCCGCCGACTGGTGGGTCCCGCCGGCTGCCAGCCTCTTGGCCGACAGGCTGGGCCCACCGCCTGGGGGTCTTGTCGGCTGCTGGTTACTGTTGCCTTACTCTTGGTGACGATGGCTTTGTCGGGGTAAGCATGGCTACAGTGCTGCCGCCTGGCGGGCTTTCACTGTAGCCTTACCCCGTCTTTTCTGCTTAATGGCACACAAACTTCCAGGGTGGGGGTAAGCCGACTGTTGGGAGCCGGCCTCCCCCCTGGCCGACTGGCCAAGCCTGGCCGCCTTCTGGTATCTCGTTGGCAGGAGGGGCCCGCCGCCTGCGGGCCGTACTGACAGTCTGCTGTGGGTGATGTCATGGTCAACATGGCAACAGTGCCATGCCGGACGGGGAGTGGCCGCCCCATACGGCGCACTGTGGCCATGCTTGCTCCGGTATTCGGGGGTGGCAGGCTTCACTGTAGCCACGCCCTGTCTTATCGCCATTATGTGGGTGCAAACTTTGAGGGTGTGAGCTGGGCCGCTTGCTAGGAGCCGGGCCTCTGATGGCCGACTGCTAGGAGTCGGTCCTCGTCGAGGGGGCTTGCAGAGCCTTGCCGCCTTCTGGCAGCCGGCCGGCGGGACAGCCCGCCAGGAGAAGGCGGCCCTGCGTCTTGGATGTTTGAGGGCGCAGTCGGCCCGATATTTTTTGAAGAGCCAGGGGAGCCGGTTAGGCTAACCGTGGTTATTTCCTTCGACAGTAGTCCCCGAAGCTGGCCAGGCTTCGTGGCTGAAAAAGGAGGACGAGAAGCCTGGCAGCTTCCTATCTTGAAGAGCCGACAGCTAGGAGCCGGTCCTCGATCACACACGCCGCCTGGAACAATTTTGGAGTCCGAAGGCGGGAACCAGCTGGCGCGCGCGCCGGGCGGTGGGCAGGCCGCCCGCCGTCCGCACGCCACGTGGCACCCTTCAGCTGGACCGGCCTGCCAGCCCACACGCGCGACGGTACGTTGCAGCAGGCTGGGGCCCGCCACTACCACGCCTCGGCACACACGCGGATCCTCTGTGGCCGAGGCGGACGGTTTGCCTTCCAGCGGTAGTTGTCACATGCCTTTATGGCGTAATAATTGCGGGTCGTGGGGGAGTGGGCGCAGTTAATCCCACGTCCCCCACGTCCCGCCCCCTCGGCTTCGTCGCGCCGTGCCTATAAGTAGGGGGAGGAGGGGGAGCGGCAGACGCACGCACGCTCGCTTCCCACTCCGCCATTCACCTCTTCTTCTTCCTCTCTGTCGCCGCCGCTGCTCCGGCCACCTGGCAGCGCCACAGCTTCGCCGTTGTGGGGTCGCGTTTTCGCCGTCGCCGTACCTTCTCCGTCGAGCTTTCGCCACCATGGCGCGCGCCGGGGCCTGGGACGGCTCCAACGTCCACGAGGATCACATCGACTTCCTCCGCAAGACGCGGCGGCTCCCCGACGAGGATTACGTGCGGGTCCGGCTCGCGCCGGAGCGGGAGATCTCGCCGGTGCCGGAGGAGGGCGAGCGGGTCATCTTCCGCTCGCACTGCCTACGCGGCCTCGGCCTTCCGGCAAGCGACTTCTTCCGCTCCTTCCTTGACTTCTACCAACTCCAGCCACACCACCTCACCCCGAACACGATGGTGGTGCTGTCCACCTTCGTCACTCTGTGCGAAGGCTTCCTCGGCATCCTCCCCAGCATCGAACTTTGGGGTGAGTTTTTCTACTCCAAGCTCGGCACCGTCGTCAAGAGCGTGCCGGCTCAGTGCGGCGCCTTCGTCGCGGTGCAGAGGTCGGTGGCCGACAACCCCTTTCCGCCCATCGCGCTGATCCAGTCGGTGAAGATGTGGCAACAATCATACTTCTACGTGAAGAGCATCTTCCCGTAGGGTGATTGGGTCAACCTGCCGGCTTAAGTAGCCGGCCCGCCGACTGGGAAGCGGCCCAACTGGTCCTATCGGGCCAGGTTGCTGTCGCCTGCTGGGGCTGCTGCCGTCGTGTGGCTCCGGGTGCTGATCAGGTCGGAGGGCCTGACCGGGCCCGACTTGCTGACCGCCTTCATGGCGCGCCGGGTGCTCCCGCTCCAGGGCCGCCCTCATATGATATGTCAGATGAGCGGGCACCTCGACCCAAGCCGGCTGTGCACCAAGGAGATGCCTCACGCAGAGGTGGCTCACATGGTGAACTACCTTGTGAACTGCAAGCTCACGGACGAGCGGCAGTTCCGCAAGGAGCTGTATTCACGCGCCGACCCCCCGCCTATGGTAAGTTTTCTTTTCTTCTCTTTTTTCTTCTGTTGCCGAGTTCTTCTTGGCCGATTTGACCAATCGGCTTGTCTTAATAGAGCCCCCTCCTCCAGCCGGCAGCCGGCGCTGCGGGGCCGGAGCGTCAGTTCCTCCCCGACCGGACGGAGAGTGATGTGGACGACCCCGACTTGGGGGTGGCCACCTTGGACGACGACGCCGTGGGAGGAGGCGGCTCGGGGCTCGGAGGCGGCGTCGAGGACTGGCCGGACAACGACGAGGGGGAAGTCGCCCCGCGCCGCCAGCCGGCGTCCGACCAGCCAGGCGGGAGCTCGTCTGCCACGCCGGTGGCGAGAGGCGGCACGCAGAAACGCCGGGCCGCGCCGATCCTGTTCGGAAGCCGGCCGAAGAAGCCCAAGGGCTCGGTTGCAGCGACCAAGCGGGACAAAGCGACCGCGAAGGCCACCCGCTTCCGCAAGGTGGTGAAGGAGCCGCAGATGGTTTCTGCGTAAGTGCCGACTCCCTCACGTATTCTTTTCCTCCTTCTTGTTAGTATTCTTCTGACTTTTCTTTGTCTTGTCTTGGAAACAGGGCTCCGCTTTCTCTTGAGCGGACTGCCGCCGCCTCCGTGGTTGGGGCGGCGGGAGGCTCCACCAGCACCCACCGCGTAGACCCTCGCGCCGAGCTTCAGGCGACGACGGAGCGGAATGCGCGGGAGGCGCGGGAGGAGCTAGCGGGAGGCGGAGCAGCAGAAGGCGGTTGCCGCCAAGGCAGCACAGGAAGCGGCGGAGGAGACGATGAGGGCGCAGGCCGACGCAGCGGCCAAGGCCTAGGCGGATGCCGCAGGCGGAGGAGGCCTTGCGCAACCAGCCTCCGTAGCTCGTTGTCCCCCTCCGCTCCGTGGCGCCTGAGATCCCGGTGGTGCCATCGGAGGGAGCCGGTGGCCACCAGCCGGTGATGGAGAGGGAGGGGGGCGACGCTGTCGTCCCGGAGAAGGAGGCGGCTCCGTTAGTGCCGACTGGGGCAGACCAAGGCGGCCAGCCCAGCGCGTCGCCTGTGCCACCGGCTGGAGGCGAGCCGGCTGCAAGGGTGGACCTTGTGGTCCGTTCTCCGGCACGCCAGCGCGCAGGGTAGGCGACCTCGGCGCTGAACCCGCAGAAGGCCGTGGGCTCAAGCTCGTCGGCCCAGGATCTGGAGACGGCGAGCGTCAGCTCGCCGGGGTGGACGCCGGGTGGCGGGACGGCCGTGCTGAATGCGGCGGCGCAGGACGTCCAGACCCGGCTTCAGTCTCAGGCCGCCGTGCTGAAGCAGTATAACCAGGAGTTCCTGGCAACGCGGACAGCCATCCGGGTAAGCTCCTCGCTTTTTTTCTTCTTGTTCTTGAATTCTTCCGTGGGGGCGCGTCAGCGCACCCACTGGTGTAGTCCCCGAGTTCCAAGTCGGTTGCTGAGCTGGCGGCTTGGAACTTCATAGTAGGCTTCGGGTGCTAACTTGTCCTTATTTGTTCATTTGTCCCTTTTTGCAGGACTATCACAACCTCCACGCGGCCGCCTTCAACTCCCATACCCGGGAGCTGACTCAGAAGACTGCCGACTTGTTTGAGAGCTGGAGTAAGTGTTCCATCCTCTATCTCTCGTGGGGGCGCGTTAGCGCACCCACTGGGTGTACTCCTCGAGATTCAGGCCGACTGCCGAGCAGTCGGGCTTGATCTTTTCTGGCGACTTCTTTCGCATTTTCTTCTTTGTCGTTTCTGCACAGGCCAATGCCGACCTGCGGCAACAACTGGGTGAGCCCCAGACCGCCCTGCGCGTCAAGGAGGACGAGTGCAGTACCTTGGCTCAGGAGCGTGACCGCATGGCCAAGAAGCTGGCCGACCAGGAGGAGAGCCACAAGGCGGCCCTTAAGGCGGTGAAGGACAGCGAGGCCGCCCTCCAAGCCGAGTACGAGACCGAGGCGGCGAACTGGGCCGAGTTGAAGCAGGCGCTGAGTGAGGGCTATGGCCAGATTGAGGACCTCGTTGACGGTAAGCCGCCTTCCTCTTCGTCCCCTTTCTAGCCGCCTGCTGCTTGGTCCGACTTCTGACTTTGTGTTTTTTCTCTTTCCTTTTCTTCTTTGTGCAGAGTACTTCCTCGGCTATTCTGTTGCCGCCAGCCAAGTCATCGAGACCCACCGCAATGCACAGAGGCAAGCTGGTGCTGAGATTGCGCCAGACGCTCGCCGATCGCTCGAGGAGCAGCTCCTGGCCATCCAAGCCCGTCTCCAGCCGGCTCACCGCATGCTCCGCCGCCTTCAGCGCGTTGGAGCCCAAGTGCTGTCCACCCTCTGGCCTGGCGAAGTGATTCCCCGCACCCCCAGCCGGACTGCCAACTGGCTGGAGGTGGCGGCTGGCCGCTTCGAGGCCTAGAAGGCTTCCGCAGCTCAGGCAGGCGCCAGGCGGGCGCTGGAGTTCGTCCGAGCGTGGTATCCCGGGCTGGACTTGACCCAGCTGGCCACGTGGCGGCAGGAGGCCAACGAGGAGCTGGAGGCGGTGCTGCCGGCTATCATCCAGCGTGCCTTAGCAATCGCCGAGTATACCGACACCAGCGTCTTTGTCCCCGAGCTGAACAACGACGGCGTTGCTCTGCTGGAAGAGTGCTTTGGGCTGAACCCGGCAGATGGTGAAGACTCGGCGGAGGAGATTGAATCCAGCGACGAGGGCGAGGAGGAGGAGAAAGAGGACGGTGAAGACGCTGCGCCGGTTGGTGGAGGAGCCGACCAACCTCAGCTTGACCGTGCCTCCAGCAACTAGGCACGCGCGAGCACGCCGCCTGCCGCTGGTGATGATCAAGCCGAGACTCGCCAGCCGGCCACTCCTCCAGCCAGCACTGCCATCTCCACAGACCTGTCCGGCTCGCCCGTTGCACCCTTGGCCTGAGCCGCCATCTTTAACTTTGCTTTCCTGCTCGTTACGCTTTGAACAATATTCGTTAAATTTGCGCGGTTCCACCCACTGGGGTGTATTTAGACTAAGTTGAATGCCGGCCCTTTGAAGTCCTTTTGTGTAAATATAATCTTGCGTGTGTTCGACTTCCGATTGTGCTTGCTTTTCATCTTTTTTGGTTGTTTCCTTTGCCGCCCTCCCTTGGTCGCCGCCTTCCCAGCCGGACAACTGTTCAGAAGTCTGCGGCTGGGAAAGTACTTGGCCGTGTGGGAGGGCAAGTACTTTAGCTTTCTTAGATTGTAGCAAGGTGAGTGGGAAGCCGGCCAACCGGCTGTTTAACAGTCGGTTGGCAGGGTGGGGAGCCGGCTTGTGTTATGTAAGCCCATTGGTCCTTAGCCATTTTCCGCGTGGGCATCTTTTCCTGCCTTTAACTCTTTCGAGTCGGACAGTCGATTCTGTGAGCTGCGACTTTCGACAAGAGAGGGCTTAGATACCGGCACACTACTTGTTTGACTGCAGGTGGAACTTAGTATAATTCAAGGCGGCAAGTCCTCGGGCCGACTGGTCGAACCCGGTGCCGGGCAGAAGAATAAATGTAGTAACACATCCATAGGCATGATACTCATCATATAGATAAAAGAGGGTAGTCCCCGAGTGCTCCTCAGGGAGCCCGAGGTCTTGTACTTGATACAAAAGATAGCGTGGTACATACTGCATTTAACTGTAAAATATTCGGAGGAGATTGGCATTCTGACTCCTTGCCGGAATCATCTCTCTTGTGCGCCTTGGGCTTCTGTGCGTCGATCAGGTAGTAGGAGTCGTTGCCCAAGGCCTTGCTGATGACGAAGGGGCCTTCCCAAGGGGCTGAGGGCTTGTGCTGGCCAGCTGTTCGCTGGATCAGTCGGAGCACAAGATCGCCCTCTTGGAAGGATCTTGGCTTGAACTTCCGGTTGTGGTAACGGCGCAAACACTGCTGGTAGATGGCGGACCGGCTGAGTGCTAACAGCCGGCCCTCTTCCAGCAGGTCAACGCCATCTTCTCGTGCTTCCTTGGCCTCCGCTTCCGTGTACATGGTGATTCGAGGTGAGTCCAACTCGATGTCAGTTGGGATGACAGCCTCGGCACCATATACAAGGAAGAAAGGAGTGAAGCCAGTTGATTTGTTCGGGGTGGTACGCAAGCTCCAGAGGATGGCCGGCAGCTCCTCAAGCTAGCAGCCGGCCGAGCACTCCAGTGGTACGACTAGTCGGGGCTTGATGCCGGACAGGATGAGGCCGTTTGCTCGCTCAACTTGGCCGTTTGACTGTGGATGGGCAACGAACGCTAAGTCCAATCGGATGCCCTGTGTCGCGCAGAAACGTGCCAATGCTCATTTGGCAAAATTCGTGCCATTGTCGGTGATGATGTTGTGTGGTATGCCATACCGGGTGGTGATGTGAGCGATGAATGTCACAGCAGTCGGCCCATTCAGCTTCTTGATTGGCTTTGCTTCAATCCACTTGGTGAACTTGTCCACAGCGACAAGCAGGTGTGTCATGCCGCCGCGTGCCGTCTTGAATGGGCCCACCATATCCAGTCCCCAGACGGCAAAAGGGCAGGTGAGGGGGATGGTCTTGAGTGCAGAAGCCGGCAGGTGTTGCTTGGAGCTAAAAACTTGGCACCCTTTGTAGTGTTTGACCAACTCTTTGGCATCTTCCAAAGCAGTCGGCTAGAAGAACCCATGGCGGAAAGCTTTGGCGACGAGTGATCTTGAGGCCGCGTGCTGGCCGCATTCGCCTTGGTCGATGTCCTTGAGGATTGCAATGCCCTTCTCTGGCTTGACGCAGCGCTGGAAGACTCCAGTGACGCTGCGCCTAATGAGTTCTGTTGAGGATATAGACCTTAGAGTCACCCGCCAGGAGGGGCCGGGTTACTCGTATGGTCGTTGCCAGAAGCCCGGAGCCAAGCTTGAAGACGATGGGCCAGAGATGGGCTAAGACCCGGATATGGCTTAAAGCCCGTGGTTACAATCATTATTAGGGTAGAACTTGTAGTATAAGGCAAGTATAGTTGAGAGTCCGAGCCGGACACTCTTATGAGCCGGATCAGGACTCTAAGGGCTGCTGGGCGTCAGCCTCCCTATATAAAGGGACGACCCGGCAGCGGTTTAGGGACAAGAACAATCTCATCGAGAGCCGGGCATAGCAGTTGAGCTCCCTGGTGATCGTAACCCTAATCAATACCACCTCAAACTGGACGTAGGCTTTTACCTTCACCGTAAGGGGCCGAACCAGTATAAACCCTCGTGTTCCTTGTCCCCTTCAAGCTTCCTAGTTGCGATGGCTCCACGACTAAGTCCTAGCTCGAGGACATCTGCCGTGACAATTCCACGACAGTTGGCGCCCACCGTGGGGCCAGCGCACGGTGGATTTGAGTTCTTGAAGGGCAGCTTCGAAGGGCTCAAGGGATACGCTGTGGGCCGGATGACCAAGAGTCGTCACGGCAAGCTCTACATCGATGATGCAAACTGGGGCCCCGACGCCGGCTCAATTGAGTACGGGTACCGGGTCCCCTTCGGCGGAATTCATGTTTTCATTGGCAAGATTGGTGAGCCGGGCCCTGAGCCGGGTCTCTGCGCTGATCTCATCGAGACGGCTCAGCTTGCGCGACCCGCCCAGGCCCGGCCTGCCTTAAGGCATGCTTTTGTGGGGTGCATCCATGGAGGACTCTCCGATCAATCTGGATCTGGTGATGAGACGGCCGCCGATGAGTCAAACTCGTTGTACCGACTTCAAGATGGCAGGCTCATGGGTTGTTCCGATGGTGACAGTATTCCGGACCTTTTTGAGCCACCAAGTCAGGTTGGAGTTTTTATGGCTGGTGTGCAGCCTGTTCAGAACCCCGCTGCTGGAGCGGGAAACCCGGTGCCTTCTCCGGCTCAGGTGCTAATGGATCTCACGGACAAGATGAGGGCCCTGTTAACCGCCACGGTTGACCCGGCGGATCAAGCTCAGCATGATGCGGAGGTGGCACAGTTAAAATTGGATCTGATAAAAGCTAAAGAGGATCTTGCAGCGGAAGGGATCAGGCTGGCTGCGGAGCGGGCGGCTCTCGATGCCCAGACTCAGCTGATTCAGGCGCAGACCTTCCAACTCACAATGGATCAGAACGCGGCCAATGAGGTCATGAGAAGGAGGCATCAAAAGGCCCAATCTCAACTCTCTCCGGTTTACGATCCACGCAACCTCTTCAACACGCCAGGTGCAGGGTCTAGTAACCCGCCAGGGGTCATAGCGCCTGGGTCTGGACCCCTTATTCATCCACGAGTGATGGGGCCTCCCCAGGTGCCCCCTGCCCCGCCTCAGTATGTGCCAATACCCCCGGGTCATTATAATAACCCGCTGGAGAACATGGTCGCAGCGGCAGCACGGCTGGCGGCTCTCCCAGTTGACGGCGACTCTCCGACGGCTATTGAAACCTGCCGGGTCAGGGAACTCCTGCAGACGGCACTGGCACAGCAGGAGGCGTACTCCTACATCCGGGATAGGATCCACTCGACCCCTCGTCCGGAGCAGAGCCCAAGTTACAGCCGGCACATGGTCTCAGCAACCGGCTCAAGTAACGTCTGACGCCATGACCCGCCCCCTGGCCATGGTCTGGCTCATAATGGAGCCTTTTATGCAGCAGAGCAGGACAAAGCGCGGCAAGAGGCGGAGCAAGTGCCTCAATTGACGGCTTACCAGACCCCCCCCCCGGCTTATCCGGCGACTTCCGTTGATGTGGGTATCCCTACCAGGACCGGGGGTGTCCCTTGTTTGGTGCCAGCTATCCGTAATGAACGTCTACCTAAGGACTTCAAGGGACCTAGGAAGGTGCCTAACTACACAGCTGACTTACAGCCTGCAGCCTGGATCGAGAGTTATGAGATGGCCATGGAGCTACTGGAGGTCAGTGAGGCAGCCATGGCTAAGTACTTCACCATGATGTTGGATGGGACTGCCCGCACTTGGTTGAAAGGGCTACCACCGAACTCCATCGGATCTTGGGCTGAGCTGAAAGCCCGGTTCATCCAAAACTTCAAGGATACCTGTAGGCAGTCTATGTCAATTGTGGATTTGACTAACTGTAAGCAGCAGGAGGGTGAATCCACGACTCATTGGGTTCGCCGGGTCAAGGAGATCATACATTCATCAGATAAGATGGATGCCGGCTCTGCAGTCTTAATGTTGGAACAGAATTGTCGCTTCGTGCCCCTGAAGATGAAACTCGGGCGGCTTAAGCGCGACTGCAGTGACATGGGCACGCTAATGGCGGCTCTTGTCAAGTACGCCGATTCTGATGGTACCAAGGATCCCCCTTCAGATGATGAAAGGGCAGGGAAGGGAAAGAAGAATGGCAATGGCAAGGGTCCCCAGCATAACCCGGGGAACCAAGGAGGAGGCAAGCGCAAGGCCGATGGCAGCCTAGAGTTTGTAGCCAACGCCAGCTCACAAGGTAATAACCAGCGACGCAAGGGGAGACCCCCTCCCCGCGGCGGCGGGTCAGGTCCGACGCTGGAGCAGCTCTTGAATGAACCTTGTCCAAGGCATGGTTCTAGAGAGAAGCCAGCGACTCATCTATGGAAGGATTGTGCAATCATGAAAGCCTTAAAAAACTACAATGGCCCGGGCGGCGGCTCAGGCGCCGGCGGCTTTCATGGCCCGGGGGGCGGCTCAAATTCTGGTCCTCAGAGTGGTCAAGGGGGCTTTAATCAACAGTCTGGCCAGGGTCATCAACAGCAGCAGGGGGGTTATCAGACCAATCCAAAGCAGCTTAGCGGTGGACAGTATCATGTGTTTACCACTAGTTTGTGCAAGCGAGATCAGAAGCTTCACAAGAGGGCTGTGAATGCGGTTGAGCCGGCGATCCCACGCTACTTGCGGTGGTCTGAGCAGCCTATAGTGTGGAGTAGGGAGGATCACCCTCCCCGGGTGGATAACTCGGGCCACTTGGCCTTAGTGGTGGCTCCTCAAGTGGGAGGATATAAGTTCACAAAGGTGCTCATGGATGGAGGCAGCAGCATCAACATCCTCTATTATGAGACCTTTCGCCGTATGGGGTTGGTTGATAAGAACCTCAGCCAGTCAAACACCATCTTCCATGGTGTAGTACCTAGTAAGTCGGCTTATCCAGTTGGCAAGATCGAATTGGAAGTGGCCTTTGGTGATGAGAACAACTTCAGGGTGGAGAAATTGAACTTTGAGGTGATCAAGATAAGAAGTCCATACCATGCTATATTTGGACAGCCGGCTTACGCCAAGTTCATGGCACGGCCGTGTTATGTGTACTTACAGCTCAAAATGCCGGGTCACAATGGGACTATTACGGTTCACGGCAGCCGGAAAGTGGCTCTGGAGTGTGAGGAAGGTGACGCGGCTTATGCAGAATCTGTGTGTGCTACAGAGGAGTTGAAGTTTTACAAAGACAATGTTGACCCAACAGATATGACCTCTCTGGAAAAGCCAACCACAGAACAAGAGCCGGCAATGAAATTTAAGTCAGCTGATGAGACTAAACTTGTTGATTTTGTTCCAGGTGACTCATCTCAGCAGTTTAGCATCAGTGCAAATCTGGATCCAAAATAGGAAAGCGCGCTCATCGAGTTCATCCGTGAGAATAGGGACATCTTCGCGTGGAAACCTTCTGACATGCCAGGTGTACCTAGAGAACTCGCTGAGCATACTCTCAATGTTGATCCGAAGTTTAAGCCGGTCAGACAGTTCCTTTGGCGGTTTAATGAGGAAAGGCGGAAAGCTATTGGTGAAGAAGTAGCCCGGCTCTTGGTGGCCGGGTTTATCGTTGAAGTTTTTCACCCAGAGTGGTTGGCTAACCCGGTGCTCGTACTCAAGAAGAACGGCACCTGGCGGATGTGTGTGGACTACACGGACTTGAACAAGGCGTGTCCGGCTGATCCTTTTACCCTCCCCCGTATTGATCAAATCATTGATGCTACGGCAGGTTGTGCACGTTTAAGTTTCTTGGATGCTTATTCTGGTTATCATCAGATCAAGATGGCAGTTAAGGACCAGGAGAAGACAGCGTTCATCACTCCCTTTGGAGCCTTCTGCTATGTGTCTATGCCCTTTGGACTCAAGTGTGCACAGGCGACTTACCAGCGTTGTGTGCAGAACTGTCTTCATAAACAGATCGGACGCAATGTTCACGCTTACGTGGACGATATTGTGGTTAAATCCATCAAAGAGGAAACCCTGATAGATGATTTAAGGGAAACCTTTGATAATCTCTGGGTCTATAAGATGATGCTCAACCCGGCCAAGTGTGTCTTTGGTGTTCCTGCAGGCAAACTCTTGGGCTTCTTGGTTTCTGACAGAGGCATTGAGGCTAACCCGGAGAAGATCAAGGCCATCACCTCCCTGGCTAAGCCGGCGTGTATAAATGACGTTCAGCGCTTGGCGGGTCGCATCGCTGCGTTAAGCCGGTTTATAAGCCGTTTGGTTGAGAAGGCCATGCCCTTATATCAGTTGATGAAGAAAACTGATAACTTTGTCTGGAATGATGCAGCTAATACCACCTTTGAGGATTTGAAGAAGCAGCTGGCGGAGCCCCAGTCCTTGCTGCTCCGATTGATAAGGAGCCCTTACTACTGTATGTGGCGGCAAACGCACGAGCCGTCAGTGTGGCTATTGTGGTGGAGCGCAAGGAGGAGGGTAAGGAGCATCCGGTTCAGCGGCCGGTTTATTATGTCAGCGAAGTGCTCATTGAGTCCAAGCAGCGGTACCCGCATTGGCAGAAGCTGGTATATGGTGTGTTCATGGCAAGCCGGAAACTTAAGCATTATTTTCAGGGTCATCCCATCACTGTGGTCAGCTCTGCCCCCCTTGGCGATATCATTCAAAACAGAGAGGCCACAGGGAGAATTGCTAAGTGGGCTATAGAACTTGGACCTCATAGTCTCAAATATGTGCCACGCACTGCTGTTAAATCTCAGGCCTTGGTGGATTTCATCAATGATTGGACAGAGTCACAAGTACCTGAGCAAAAGCCGGATAACACATATTGGACCATTCACTTTGATGGGTCCAGGCAGTTGGAGGGCTCGGGGGCTGGCGTTGTATTGGCTTCCCCTAAGTTCCATTATGTGCTACAGTTGATGTTCCCTTGCACTAACAATGCGTCTGAGTATGAGGCCTTGCTCCACGGTCTTCGGATGGCTAAGGAGATGAGCTTGAGCCGGGTAAGGTGCTTTGGTGACTCAGACTTGGTGGCTCAACAAGTATCAGGCAAGTGGGATTCTAAGGATCCTCTCATGGCGGCTTATCGCCGCGAGGTTGATGCCATTGCTGGGCACTTTCAGGGCTACCAAGTGGAGCACATTGATCGCAGGAAGAACGAGGCGGCTGATGCTCTAAGCCGGCTGGGCTCTCGGTGAAAGCCGGTGCCGCCTAACACTTTCCTGGACGTCCTGTATAACCCTTCAGTTAAGTTGCCTACAGAGGAAGACTTGGCTATCCCTGACCCGGAGGCACGACTGGTGGCGGCTCTTCATGTCATACCAGACTGGACAATGCCATATCTGGCTTATATAACCCGGGGAGAGTTGCCTGAGGATGAAACTTTGGCCAGGCAAATAACCCGGCGGGCTAAGTCAATGATCGTTATCGATGGCGAGTTGCATCATCGCAGTGTTACAGGGGCATTTCAGCGTTGTGTCTCCCCTGAGGAAGGTCAAGAGATCTTGCGTGAGATCCATGAAGGGGATTGTGGCCATCATGCCGGCTCAAAATCCCTTGTGGCCAAGGCTTTCCGTCATGGTTTTTATTGGTTGACGGCTCATGCTGATGCAGTGGACTTGGTCAGTAAATGTGATGGTTGCCAAAGGTTCTCACGACGGGCTCACGTGCCGGCTCAGGAGTTGAGGATGATCCCAATCACTTGGCCCTTTGCGGTCTGGGGGCTTGATATGGTTGGGCCTTTTAAAAGGTCCAAGGATAAGAAGACCCACCTCTTGGTGGCAGTCGATAAATTCACAAAGTGGGTGGAAGCTGAGCCAGTTAGCAAGTGCGATGCAGCCACGGCGGTTCAATTTATGAAAAAGGTGATTTTCCGCTTTGGCTTTCCGCACAGCATTATAACTGACAATGGCACCAATCTTTCCAAAGGCGCCATGGAAGAGTTTTGTCAACGAGAGCATATCCGACTTGATGTTTCCTCAATGGCTCATCCTCAATCCAATGGTCAAGCTGAGAGAGCTAATCAGGAGATTCTGAAGGGCATCAAGCCCCGGCTTTTGGTCCCTTTGCAACGAACGCCGGGTTGTTGGGTGGAGGAGTTGCCCTCCGTCTTATGGAGTATCAACACTACTCCTAACAGGTCTACAGGCTTCACGCCTTTCTTCATGGTTTATGGAGCAGAAGCAGTCCTTCCTAGTGACATCTGTCACGACTCACCTCGCGTGGCGGCTTACGTTGAGATGGATAATGAAGAGGCGCGTCAAGATGCTCTTGACTTGTTGGACGAACAGCGTGATGTGGCAGCAGCCCGTTCAGCGATTTACCAACAAGACCTGCGCCGTTATCATAGCCGTCGGGTCAAATCCCGGGTCTTCCAGGAAGGCGACCTTGTGCTCCGGCTCATCCAGGATCAAACAGATGCACACAAGTTATCCCCACCTTGGGAAGGGCCCTTTGTGGTCAGCAAGAACTTGCACAACGGGTCATATTACCTCATTGACATTCGGGAGCACAAAGATTCACGTAAGTCGGAGGAAGAGACCCGTCGGCCGTGGAACATAGCTCAGCTTCGGCCTTACTACACTTGAGCCACCGGCTCTCATGGTGTACATATTTCTCTCAGCCATGTATATATTATGATAAGCAATAAAGCAGGACCTCTGTCCTTTTTTCTCCCCCAAATATGCACGTGTTGTTTACATGATGACTTAAAGGAGGATCCGGCTTATGATCGTATTCGAATCTAGCCGTAAGCGGTAAAGTCACTTGGGGGCTTCCTGTTCAAACATGGGTCGAATTCGAACCAAAGAGAACATAGCTGTCGATACCCATTTGATTGGCAAAGTGCCGAGCTCATTGGGAGGTTACCTTTGGTCATATTTGAATCATGGTTTACCCCCTCTGAGAACCGACGTGGATCATATTCGAATCAGCGTCGTTAAACAATTCTAAAAGTCACTTGGGGGCTTCCTGTTCAAACATGGGTCGTATTTGAACCAAAGAGAACATAGCTGTCGGTACCCTCTTGATTGGCATCGCCACACCCACTGGGGGCTATATGATCGTATCCGAATCTTGGCTTAACCCCTTTGGGCCGGGTCTCTGGTCGTATTCGAACCGGAAGTCCCTAAAGTTCCTCTGCTTTATCACAAGTTTACTCTAATTATGTCAAGGTGTGTACGGCTGGGTCTCACTTTACCGGCTTACCTTTGGTTTACAGTGTTCGTTGAACGCCATGGGTGTCATTACGACAGGTAAGTCGGAGTTAAGATTCCAACCTTGTTACCCGGGTTATCTAAACCGGAAGTATGCTTACAGGCCGCTAAGTGTATTATTACGGCTGTGTTAAGGATATAATTGAGGACCAGTCTTTTTTGAGTCATATTCCGGGTTATCTATCCAAAACACGTGATTCTCAGGGCGGTAAGCTGCCTTGAGACTTGTGATTTGCCTTTCTATGCAGGTTATTTAAAGGCATCTCTTTGAGGTTGAGAAAAACAAAGGGATGGTTATAACCCGGAGAAATATCAAAGAGACAACTTCAAAGGACTTTCGCATTCAATACGTGCACGATGGCACGGCAGAAATGAACTGTTGCACCTATTCTATTACAAAAACTCATCAAGTCTAAGACGGGTGGAACATTGTTTGGTAAACCGCCAGCCGAGTCACGATGCCCGCTGAGTTGAAGTCTCCGGCTCGTTCCTGTCTTCTCCTCCGGCTGATCCCAACACCTGGAAGGTTGATGACTTCCAGTCGATGCCGCTGACAGCTTCAAATTGGGCCTCCTCGTCAATTAACCCGGCCGGGTCAATCTCCGGGGCGAAGGTGTGCTGACGAGCCGGAGGGATCAGGTTGAGGGCTTCATAGCGAGGGGTTGGAATCCTCTGATTCTCTGCATCATAACCCGGCTGGTACTTGGTCAGATCCGTGTCGTTCCCGATAAGGGTGGCCACCGGGCGTACAGCCTTCACGCACGCTGCGAAGTCCTTCTGGTCGAAAGCTGAGCCGTCCTCCTTCAGACTTGGATAGCCAAGGGCGATGTCTGCCGGGTCTAACTCCGGCAGGAATGCCTTGGCCCGGCTCAGCGCGGCGATCGCTCTGGCTCTCGCAGAGGCCCGTCGCAGCTCTTGGATCCGCTGAGGCAGAACGGCGAGCCGGCGCAGGACTTCTGCCAGGTGAGTCGGCACCTCGTTGGATAGGGCCACCACAGCTAAGGCGCGCTGTTACCCAGTGTAGAGCTGCTCCACCAGGGTGTACACGGCCTTTAGCTTGGTGACCACGCTCTGGTTGAGGTTGGCACTTCTGGGACCTGTTTAACAGAATCAGATAAGCCGGCGACAAGGATGAATCATGAGATGTAAACATTCTAACATGGATGAAAGCCGGTGAGGCGACTTACCGAAGATGGCGGCCACCATTTGGGAAACCTGGCGCTTTAGGCCGGAGAGCTCGGCGGTCTTCTCAGAGAGAGCCTTCTCCGCCTGTTCCGCCTGGGTCACCAGTGCGGCCTTCTCTTCGGCCCAGGCTTTTCTCTCAGCATCAAATTTGGTCTTTAACTTTTCTTGCGTGGCAATGCTGGATACAAACTTGGCGTTTCCCTTCCGGGTCTCCATCTCCTGCATCTTCAGCCGGCTCTTGAGATCCGCAAGGTCCGCCTCTAGCTTTTTGCCCACAGCCTGTACAAATTTCCGGGTTATGACATGAGTAGTTACTATATAAGTCCCAAGCACTTTCCAAGCAAAGACACTTGGCACTTGGGGGCTAATGCATATTGAACGTATCTATCTACATACTGCCGGCTCAATTGAGTAAGCCGGAACCTAAGTCTACAACATATTCAAATCATAAGTCGTCGACTTGGGGGCTAGCATGGCAAAGGTAACTATGCAGTAAGTAAGAAGATAGCAGAAGGATACCTCAGATTTTTGCTGGATCTGGTTTACCATGGCGACCTCAGCGTCCCGGCTCTTGTGTACTTGGTTGATGTAGCCAGAGACGAGCTCTCCAATGCTCAGGTTGCTGTAGTTGGAGAGGTCCAGATTCGCCCGGTGGGGCTGCATCAACTCCCCCTTAGCGGAGCACTTGGCCAACACGGTCGGTCTCCCCGGCTCAACAAACTCCGTCCGGGTGATTACCACATCCGGGTCGTCTGTTGGTGGAGCTGAGCCGGAGGCCTCCGGGTTAACCGAAGCTTCGGTCGTTGCCTTGGTAGTTGGGGCAGGGGCTTCAGGTGCCGTGTCCATTGGAGTGGTGGCTTCGGGGGTGGAGGCAGCTGGCGGTTCTTGGACTGTCACCGCCGGCTCAGGCAGATTCGGCACTCCGGCCGACTTGGTTTTCTTCACCCTCTTGGTGAGCTTTGCCTGGGCACTGAAAGAACAACAAAGGTTGGTACAAAGAATATGAATAAAGATCCGAACAACATAAGATGATTGTTGTTACCCGGGCGCGGTCTTGAAAGCCAGCAGATTTGACTGCATGGAGTCACCCGAAGAGGGGGAGGTCTCCTGGTAATTGGAGTCAGAAGAGTTGAGTGGCTGATGGATAACACCCGCCAACGGGTGAAAAGGGTACAAGTGGGAAAAAACCTCGGTTCGGCGCTTCCTTGTTGCGTCGGGTAACCCGGCGGAAAGGTCGGTGTCCTTGTTGGTCCGGGTGTGACGCCGGCTTTCGTGAACCTGTCGCTTCAAAATAAATTGAGGGTCTTGATGAGCTAAAGGATGTGAAAAGCTTACTTTTCGGGTTACCCTTTGGACTTTCAGCTGTGGCAAGGGCTCCGAGTCGGAGGAAAGTGACATTACCTCTTCAACCACCGGGTTACTGGCGCCAGTGTCATCCTGTCAATGAGCAAGTGTTGATAAGGCGGACAGCAACAAACAACAAATACAGCAAGAATTTAAAGGCTTAAGGGTTACCTCTGACTCGGAGCTGTCGCTTAATTGCATCAGCTCCGAAGCAGTAGGTCTGCTTCCTTTTTTGCGAGGGGCGGCTTTCTTGGCGGCTTTCTTCGCCTTCCTGGCCTTCTTGGCCGCCTCATGGTCATACTTGACCCGCCAGAACTTATCATCAGCCTGAAAAATACAAGGATGAATTCTTAAAACGGTTCAGATGAAGGTTATAGGCAGAAGAAGATAAAAAGTTAAAGTCAGCGGCTTACAGCTGGGGCTGGATTGGTCTTGCAGAAGGGGGCTAACCCGGTCCTTCCGCGGTCTGCCAGGCTCTCGTTTAAAAGAGCCTTGGTCTCTTCCTCTGCAACGTCTTCTGGAAGATCGTTGCGGCTGTGTCTCTGCGGGTCATCCTTTCGCCCTGTGTACTCACACATTAAGCTGGGGCGGCGGCTCAATGGGATCACCCGCCATGAGATCCAGACCCGGACTAGGTCGATTCCCTTCAGACCGTTGCCCAAGAGGGCCTTGATTTTGTTGATAGTAGGAAGCAGAGGCTGGCGCTCCGCTGGAGTAAGCTTGTCCGACAGTGGGTGAGTCGGCTCTAGACGTGTTGGGCGAAAGCCGGGCAGCGGGCTTTCATCAGCCGGGGACGTATCTTGGCAGTAGAACCAAGTCATGTTCCAGTCCTTGGGGAGGCTCGGCGGCTCTGCGTAAGGGAAAAGACAGTCCCTGCGCCGCTGGATGGAGATGCCACCTAACTCCAGACTTGGCCCATTGGCACACTCATTCTGGCGGTTTAAGTAAAACAGCTCTCTGAAGAGCAGCAGACTTGGCTCTTCTCCAAGGTAAACCTCGCAGAAAACTTGAAAATTGCAGATGTTGGATATGGAGTTGGGTCCTATATCTTGAGGCCGCAAGTCGAAGAAGTTGAGCACGTCTCTAAAAAACTTTGAGCCGGGCGGTGCGAAGCCCCGGCTCATATGATCTGCGAAGATCACTACCTCCTCGTCCCTTGGCTGTGGTCTCTCTTCTGACGGGTTAGGGGCACGGTAGGACATGACTTCTTTCTTAGGCAGATATCCGGACTTAACGAAATTGGCTAGGGTCTCGTCGGTGACGTTGGACCTCATCAGTTGCAATTGATGGGGGCCTTAGGAGGCATGGTGAAAGTTGGCAGTTTATGACAAAAAGGAAAAATGTCTGGGTTAATTATAAGCCGGAGATCTACAGTTCAAAACTAAGGTGGCGGCTTATGAAGGGGACTAATGGTATATACTCAAATACAGTGGGTTATTTAAGCCGGAGGATTCTACGAAGCATGGTTTCCTTAAAGCCGGAAGATTCTACGTCGCGTGGTTTCTTTAAACCGGAATTGTAAGCCGCCAAGATTCAACGGTTGCAGTTTTTACTAAGTGTGGTAAAACAGGTTTCACATACTGCAGTAACTTTTTTGGATCAAAATGGTCGGTCCAAAGAAAATTTTCTAGACCTAAAATACGGGCACAGGGGATGTTCTTGAGCTCGAACGAAGCATTCATGCAGTAGAAAGAGATCTACGGGCATTTGAAATAAGTCCTAAACAACTGCCGCACTAGTTCTATACAAGGCTAAAGATCAAACAAGGGCAGTGACTAGGAGAACTACCGAAGCTTGTGGCAATGGTGACGAACACGAAGAACGTGGAGAAACCCTACTGCAGATCTACTCTACGGGGTGGTGAGAACTTACCGGAGCTGAAGAGGTGCGGGAGTCACCGCCGTTTATCTGGTCCGAGTCAGGGTGATGCAGCGGCCAAGGTTGACGAAGACCAGAGGCGAGACGACGGCGGCGGAGTGCG